>NC_057812.1:599269042-599277258 GCF_018294505.1 Triticum aestivum
GAAAAAACAAAAGAAAATGATGGAAATGTCAAAAAAATAAAATAAAATAAGTTTTCCATGTGATATGTGGTCTAGTTGTTGGGAAAATTTACAAATATGCATTTCGACTTTATTTACAAAATCTCTCTGGAATTTGTAAAATGGGCATAACTTTTGCATACGAACTCGGATTAAAAAAATTTTATATGAAAAATCATCTACTCGAAAAGTTACATCCGATGGAGATGGCCTATGGCCTGTTTGCAAATTTTTAGAATCCTCAAATTCCAAAAGGAAAAAAAGTTATGCTCAAATTTCAGTTTTTTTAATTTTGATTAAATCTGGTCAAACTATGGTCAAACTACTTATTCAAGAAGTATTAGTGTTACTAAATAATTATTCAAGAATATTAGTGTTATTAAATAATTATTTCAGTTTTTTTGAATTTTGGTCAAACTGTGGTCAAACAATGGACAAACTACTTATTCAAGAAATATTAGTGTTACTAAAAAATTATTGTTTTTTAGAACAATAGTTTCAAACTCAAACAGTGAAATGTGTGACTTCATGCTCAAGCTAAACTCCTGAGGGTTAATAGGATTGACATCTTACTATTTTCAGGAAAACAACGAGTGCAGACTTGGAAACGAGGGAGAATAGAACCCGAAAGTTAAGCGTGCTCAGGCTGGGGGAGTGGAAGGATGGGTGACCGTCCAGGAAGTTAGATGATTTGGAATGATGAGGGGTGATTAGAGATTAAATTGAGCAGTGATGAGGGGTGATTAGAGATTAGAGTTTAAAGTAATTCAGAAATTTGAAAATAAAAATAATTAAAAAAATTCAAAAAAAATCAGAAAATTTCCTTTAGTACGACTAAAGGTGGACCGGCCACGTGGAGGGCCTTTAGTCTCGGTTCTGGTTTGAACCGGGACTAAAGGGTCAGGGCATTAGTACCGATCCTTTAGTCCTGGTTCAAGAACCGGGACTAAAGGCCCTTACGAACCAGGACTAAAGGCCCTTTTTCTACTAGTGTTATGTGGAGAGTAATAAAATTTATATGTTTGTAGATCATGAAAAGAATGCTTTATGTGATAGTTATATTGTTGAATCATTCATGATCCTACTGAAAATTATTATGAGGGAGGAAAATATGCTTGTATGAACTGCAATAATATCAAGTTTCCTCTTTATGTGTTGAAAATCTTGAAGTTATGCTTGTTTTACCTTCCAATGCAAGTTGATTCTTGTTCACATAAGTTGTTTGCTCACAAAATCCCTATGCATAGGAAGTGGGTTAGACTTAAATGTGCTAGTCATATTCTTCATGATTCTCTCTTTATGTTTCAATTCTTATCTTTTATGTGAGCATCATTGAAATCATCATGCCTAGCTAGGGAGTTAAACGTTAGCGCTTGCTGGGAGGCAACCCGATATTATTTTTGTTCCTTGCTTTTTGTTCCTATTTAGTAATTAATAATTCATCTAGCCTCTGTTTAGATGTGGTATTATGTTTTAATTAGTGTTTGTGCCAAGTAAGGCCTTTAGGACCTTCTTGGGTGATTGTTATTTGATCTTGCTGTAAAAAACAAAAAGTATGCGCTCACGAGAATAATTTTCATTTCTTACTAGAGAGCAGTAAAATACCAATACCAAGTGCAGTAGATCATTAAACAAATTTCCTAGGATTTTCTAATTTCTCAGTATTATTGGAGTTACAGAACTTTGCGTTAGTTACAGATTACTTTAGACTGTTCTATTTTTGACAGATTCTGTTTTTCATGTGTTGTTTGCTTATTTTGATGAATCTATGTCTAGTAAAAGGTTTATAAACCATAGAGAAGTTGGAATACAGTAGGTTTAACACCAACATAAATAAAGAATGAGTTCATTACAGTACCTTGAAGTGGTGTTTTGTTTTGTTTCGCTAACGGAGCTTACGAGTGTTCTGTTAAGTTTTGTGTTGTGATGTTTTCATGTTTTGGGTAAACATTGGATGGACTATGGAATAAGGAGTGGCAAGAGCCTAAGCTTGGGGATGCCCAAGGAACCCCAAGGTAATATTCAAGGACAACCAAGACCATAAGCTTGGGGATGCCCAGGAAGGTATCCCCTCTTTCGTCTTCGTTCATCGGTAACTTTACTTGGAGCTATATTTTTATTTACCACGTGATATGTGTTTTGCTTGGAGCGTCAATTTATTTTGTTAGGATTTGCTTGCTGGTTGAATAAAATACCAAGATCTGAAATCCTTAATTTTAGAGAGTCTTCATATAGTTGCATAATTATTTGACTACTCATTGATCTTCACTTATATCTTTCGGAGTAGTTTGTTGTTGCTCCAGTGCTTCACTTATATCTTTTTAGAGCACGGTGATGGTTTTATTTTGAAGAAATAGATGAACTCTCATACTTCACTTATGTTACTTTGAGAATCCTAAACAACATGGTAATTTGCTTTGGTTATGAAGTTAGTCCTAATCACTACAAAAAAATACAATTCCGTGATGATACGTGTTTGTCACAGTAGGTCGCTTTTTTTGTCATGCATGTACATCCATGACAAATTTATGACAGAATCAAGATAGTCATACCTGTCCTGTCATAGAAGTGTTCCATGACATTACCAAAATTATCATCACGGAAGTGTCCACTTCCATGACGATAAATCGCGCCTCACAAAAGTGCTTTCGTCAAGGGTGACCGATATGTGGCATCCACCGTAACGGAACGCCGTTAAGCTATCGGGTCGGGTTTTGGATCTGATAACCCGTTAACAGCCCCGACCAATGGGAAATTTCCACGTGTAAAATTATTATTGGCCGGACGAAACACGTGTCAGCTCGTCAGTGGGTCAGATAGGCGCCTATGATACGTCGACGCGTGGCACGGCCCAACGGAGGCCCATTCCTGTGAAACGGTCGGCCCATTTGACTTGGTCAAAAGGTGGCGGGCTGGCCCATGGAAAGCCTATTAACGGCATGTTCGCATATAGCCCATTTACAGCCCACTAACCCAAGGCCCGTTACGCCCTATCCGAATTAGGCCCAGTAGCGTCATCTAGGCCATCCAATATGATTCCAGCCCATTTTCACTTCTGGCCCATGTATGGCCCATGACGTCTTTCGTCCCGTATGAGGCCCTATGTAACTCTTGGCCTATTAATGGCCCATGGTGAAACTGGCCCGTAATGAACAGTGTATCACTTTACACCCATTAACGGCCCGTGGTGAAACTGGCCCGTAATCAACAGTGTATCACTTTATACCCATTAACGGCCCGTTATTCCGTTGGGCCATTTCCAGCCCATGTTATCTTTCGGCCATCTCAGAGCCCATTTATTCTTGGGCTCATTTCTAGCATTCGTTTACTTATGGCCCGTTATTGTCATTTTCTGCTTGTGGGCCAAATTTAGCGTGTGGTTACAGTCGGCCCGTTTGTGGTCCATTAATACATTGGGCCGTTTTCATAGCGTCATCAAATATGGCCTATTAACGATGACCCGTTATGGTCGGCCCATGAACGGACGATTCCAACTCTAGCCCGTTTACGGCCATAATGCGGCCTGTTATTGGCCCATGTTTGGCCAATCGATCATACGGCCCGTATAAGGCCCATTGATGATACGGCCCGTAGAAGGCCCGTTGTTTCTACAACCCGTAGAAGGCCTACTGTTTCTACGGCCCGTAGAAGGCCCACTATTTCTACGGCCCGTAGGAGGCCCAATGTCACTACAGTAAATATTATCCCATGGTTATTGTGGCCTAGTTTTAAAAAATAGGTAATTGCAGCCACTAGTTAACCGTGGAAAAAGAACTACAATGACTACAAGCAAACAAATAAACAAGAAAACAAGGAAATAAATAAGCAAGCAACTAACGCTAGGCTATCACGGCTATTACACATATTACATCCACTGGGCATCAAACTTCGCCACCAGTGCAAATATAGGGAACAAAGCAGCATATCATATACACTGGCCGTCAAAATTGGCCACCAGTGCAAATAAACACGCCAGCAAAACAAGAGCATAACTAAAACAACTTCAGAAGAGCTCAGGAAACGTTGTCCTGGGTATCCACCATGCTGGCAATAAGCTTAGCAAGCTGATTAGCTTTGTCCTGTTTGGCGCTAAAATCCTCCAACGCTTGCTGTTGCACCAGAAAGTGTGCATCTGAGTGGTCCAGGGACTTCCGCAGTCCTTCCACTTCTTGTTGCAGCACAACTGATCGATGTCTTTCAGCTTGTAGTTGAGACTCAAGAAACCAAACTGATTCAGACAGTGAGTTTGAATAGCTTGTGCGAGCGGTATTGGCCAGTAACTCCAACACTAAACCATGACAGGATGTGTCACTATCCTGAACCTTATCTAAATTACTTCCTTTACCATTGCTTAATAAGGCACTCTTCCCCAATATTCTGTCAGCATTCTAAAAGAAGAAACAAGCAGACACATAACAAGTTTAGCATGTACTATAGTATATGAAACTCATTTTGGTGAACCAGTTCATTAGTAAGGTGGACAGGATTAAACTACCAAGTCTTCTATTGCCAAGTACTAGTACATAATAAAAGCATCAAACAAACATATATCTATGTCCTATGGTAGCAATGGAATCTTAAATTAGAACAGTTGTTCTTCAGGTTTAGGCACTTGTTCTACATGAACAGAGTACAGTAAGACGCAAGAATATAATACTTAAAAATAGAAAATGAGCTCATAGACCTTACCACATTCTTGGTTCGGGTCCAGTACAGAACAAGGCGTTCCCAGTCATCGTCCAGTAAATGTGTCTTAGGAGAACGTAAGGGAATTTGATGAGTTTCTTTGCCGGTGAAGTACATTTTCTTCAGGTAATTCCGATAGTGCCACCAAGCATTCTTGAAGATAGCTAAGGTATTAGCACAGGTCACCTCATCCCGAGTTTCCAAATCAGTCCTTCTCTATAGAGAAAAATGGGAAAATTGTTGTATTATAACCATCATGGAGGTAGGATGTATGGGACGAAGCAAAGTAATTGCCATGAATAACATTACTTACACATAACTCCTGGACAAACACCTGCAACTGACATTTTCCTTCATCTTCAGTATAATATTTCCAAGATGGGAAGATACACACATACGATTTAACAACATCAAATGCGATAGATGCTAAACTACGACTAGCTGGTTGTGCTTCCTCCATAGGAATAAGCGTACTAACTGGTGGAGTTGGGGTTCGCCGTGATAGTACTGGCCCTTTGGTCACTGGAGCTACCTTACTAACTGCTCTTGTTTGGGAGCTCTATGGTGGAGATGGTGTTGTGTCAACAGGAACTGGGTTACTATCGGCTGGGGTTGGGGTTAGATTGGGTGAAGCTGGTTCTCTGTCCATCATAGTAGGGGTACAATATGCGAGAGTTTGGGTTATGTGTGGTAGGGCTGGTTCTTGTGCATGTACAACTGGGGTGCTATCTCCACCAAGAGGTAGCACTGTTTTATTTGAAGACCGTGTTTTTAGTCCGCTAGATACTGGCATCACCCGCTCCAATTCAAATGGCTGATAAACAGGAAGCATAGTTGAATGTACAAACATTGTATGAGAGACAGATGCAATAGATAGTGTGGAAAAAAGAGGGCATGAAATAGTTGACATGTATATTGTTTAACTAAAACGGGTAGCATGACATAATTTCACATATATGATGTCTATCTAAACTGGATAGCATAGCATAACATAATTCAAAGATATGATGAATAACTAAACAGGTCGCATGACATAATTCACCTACATGTTATCTAAGTAATCAGGATCGCATCATTTAATTCACATATGTGATTTATATGCTAAACAGAGGGCATTCAATATGATGTCTGAACTAAGAACATGGTGTTGAATATTGTGTATATGATGTCTAAACTATGCAATGCAAGACACCGTATGCATGATATGAGCAGTATAACCGTGCCAAGTTAGAGCATACACCTCAGTGGGGGAATAGGACTGGTCATCTGTCTCTGAATCCATCTCTAAGGAGCTATTGGGACCCAACAAGGGATCTTCTTCGACAGAGCACTGTCTCCTCTGAAGGCCTTGTTTTCACTCCAGATTTTTCCATCTCCCACCCAAATGGCTGATTCACAGGAAGAGTAGTTTAATGTACAAACATTGTCGACAAATGGAAATGTAATGAAGAAAAGGATGGGCAAGATATCATTCAAATATATGATGTCTGGTTAAAGAGGATGGCATTGCACATTTCACATATATTATGGCTGGCTAAAAGACATGAGACAGCATAATTCCCATATATGATATAGAAACTAAACAGGTGGCATTACAGAACATGTCTAAACTAAGCAGATGACATATATGATGTCAAAAGTAGGCACTGCAAGGCAACATATGCATGATACGACTAACATCATCATGCCAAGGTAGAGCAAACACCTTGGGGGTAAATAGGAGTGGTCAGCGGCATCCGAATCCACCTCAGAACAGATATCTTCCTCTGGATTACAATCTGGAGAGGGGTGGCGAGTGTTTGCCATTGAACCCACCATGGAGCGATGTCTGCATGACATTGTATTGCCGCACAAACACTTCTCTTTTTCTCTACATGTTCAGCATGACTGTGTACAATATCTGACATGCATACGAAAAAAATATGGTGAGAGTATGTAAGGAGAGCATGCAGAAATTTAGAGTGATGGTAACAACCAGTGGATCGATGTTTTTCCGTTGAACCAAAATAGCCCTAATGGATCGACGTGAATGTATAGTAATAAGTGATGCAACAAATGTACAACCTCTTAGCCATAGCCGTGTAGACCTCAGCATCATTGGGTTGGTCACTGAAGCAGTTGAGGCAGAGGTGGCTGTCGGAGGTGTGGAGGAAGATCTGAGGAAACTGTAGACGGCGACCAAGGCACTGCTCTGTTGTGACGGATCGTTCTGTCATTGGAGCAGCTCCGGTGAGCCGTAAGACGTCAAGGCTGAAGCAGCACAAGGCAGACATCGTCAATCTCAAGTGGGATTCTAATAGCATCTCCAATAGATGATGTAAAATGGATGTAAAATTAACATCACCAAAAACCACCTGACTACAACAGATGAGGTAAAAACTGTTGACTCTAAACTTAACTGTCGAAACTGAAATTTACTGTGGAATCTGAATGCTACTGTCGAAACTAAATGCAATGGTAGCAGAGAGGCACTTGACATGTAGTTTAGGGAGGGCATGTAGTTCATCTTCAACCTGCACCCCCCTGAGCCGCCAGCCACCACCGGCCAAACCGCCGGCCCCAGCGCCGCCTCGCCGCCCCGAAACAACTCGCCACCGCCGCCGCGGCCAGCCCTCTAGGCCCCTCGCCCCCCACCCGGAACCCTAAGATAGATAGTGGGGTACCTCTCCGGCGAGCCCCCGTCCCCGCTACGGGTGGTTCTTCCTTAACTCCGGTGAGCCCCCCAACCCCTGAAAATTGACTGACCCAAAAGTCGATTCAGTCAACTGAAGTGTGGCCTAATCGGAGCTGAGCAGCAGCATGAGCGAGGGGGAGAGCAGCAGCAGCAGCTGGGCGAGCGAGCGATCGAGCAAGAGCAGCAGCACCAGATCCGGCTGGTATGGACGCCGCCGAAGGGGCCTTGCACTGGGGGAGAGCCACCATGGAGATGTCGCCCGCGGCGCCGGCTTCAAGGTAGCCGCTCCATGGGGGTGCGGGATGGAGCACCGTCGGCGCCGGGAGGTCGAGTTAAGGAGAAGGTGAGATGCATGAGTGTACAACCTCTTTGGTGGTGCCGAGTAGGCCTTGACTTCGTCCGAGGAGTCGGTGAGAATGCCGCGGTTTCGGTGGAGCAGGTTAAGGAGGCGCTGTGGGGATGGAGCAGCCGCGATAGACGAGGCGATCGTCGGAGCATCTCCTTGAAGGTGGAGGACGGGGCGGCTGAACCGGCAGGACAACGAGATGGACGACAGATCCTCATCCGGGGAGGTGGACGAGGGACGTCGAACTGTTGCGTTGAACGACGTCATCTGGGAAGAGGCTCCGGCTGGGCAGCGCTGATGTGGCGGGCGGAGGAGGGTGGGGTTTCACGGCTGCAGCGGAGAGGTTATGGCGGCCTGGGATTTCGAATGGTGAAAAGGGGGCGATGGGAGGGAGTGAAGCATGACTTAGGAATGTGCTTGTCTAAAATGTAGGGTGTGTTACAAAAGTACCCCCCACCGATTTGAACTAGCGGCCCTTTCGGCTCAGGGTTA
>NC_057812.1:599277725-599307523 GCF_018294505.1 Triticum aestivum
GACGGGGCGGCTGAACCGGCAGGACAACGAGATGGACGACAGATCCTCATCCGGGGAGGTGGACGAGGGACGTCGAACTGTTGCGTTGAACGACGTCATCTGGGAAGAGGCTCCGGCTGGGCAGCGCTGATGTGGCGGGCGGAGGAGGGGGGGGTTTCACGGCTGCAGCGGAGAGGTTATGGCGGCCTGGGATTTCGAATGGTGAAAAGGGGGCGATGGGAGGGAGTGAAGCATGACTTAGGAATGTGCTTGTCTAAAATGTAGGGTGTGTTACAAAAGTACCCCCCACCGATTTGAACTAGCGGCCCTTTCGGCTCAGGGTTAGAAGGGGGATTTTGTGTGTCGGGATTTGGCAGCTGGAGGGAGTTTTCGCGTGCGTTGTAATTTCAGGATAGCAAGGCGTGGGTTGTGAAGGCTCTAGTTTTGGGAGCACGATATCTGAATTTTCGGGATATAACAAGACGTGGGTTGAATTTTAGGGACAAGCCTAACGTGTAGTAATATTGTACTTGTATGTACCAAATCAATTCGCACTTCCCTCAACCAAAAAGAAAACGAAAAAATAAAACTATTCACACCACACAAAGAGAGAGTCTTGCCCTGTTTTACTATACAAATGCTATTCAAAGCTACTCCCTCCTTCCATCTATATAGGGCCTAATGCATTTTTCGATGCTAAGTTTGACCAAATATTAGAGCAATGATATATGACATGCAACTTACACAAAGCACACCATTAAATTCATCTGCGAAAGGTTCTTTCAATGATATAATTTTCACATTGTGCATGTCATGTACTATTAATCTTGTCAATAGTCAAAGGCGCTCTTAAAAATCTCATTACGCCCTATATAGAGGGAAGGAGGGAGTATGAATCCATGTTATGTCCGATTAAATTTTTTCGCTTGCTGTATAATGCATGTAACATAATCATACCAACATTTTAGTGCATTCCAAATATCTATACTACCGCTGCAATTCGAACTAAATTTGAATTCGTTTCTCTATTTCAATAAGAATCTATAATCATGATTGTTGCCAACTTCAACCATCATAGTTTCCTTGGTATCCTCCAGATATAAATCAGAGGGCCTATAATGCAGGATGGCAGGCACACCATCATCAACAACTCCGTTTTTTGTAAGAGTAGAGATAAAACATATTAAATGTATTATACCATGTTCATAACTACACCATGTGTATCAGCGTTATATATATTCACACATCCGTCGGTTTGAAACACTATGATAAATTCTTCAAATATACGAATTCGCTTTTTATAATGAAGTATATATGATCTCTATTCGTCTTTAACACCCACACAACCCTCTTATCTTTGTAGCTAGCGCTAACTTTCTCTTGTGCATGCACACACCCGCATCCCTCTCACCCTCCCTCAGCATTCTCTAGCTCCATCGCGCAAATTCGTCTTTTCACTTTAGGTCGTTCACCCACGGTGTGTGTAGGCCCACCAGCTCCTTCTTTACAGCACACATCGATCGATATGCCTCTCTAGCCAGGTGTGCCTAGCACAAACACAAGCTTCCCCTCTTCTCTTGTCACCGTCCATGCCTCACTCCCACCACTCTTTTCGTCGTTCTCGTACTTGCACACTCGTCCCCCTCGATATAGTATGCCTCTCGTACCACCTCCTACATGCATCCCTCTCTCTCTATCCTTCTCATCGTGCCTCATTTGCTTCTAACACACACATGCATGTATACCGATCGATCTCCCAACATATACCTAGATCGACTTTAACTACCCCCCATCGATCGACGTACCTCACAAGTTATGTCTCTCCTTTATCTTACAAAGGGTGATTGATCTTCCTATGTAGTTACGTCTGCTTACCATAGCCACATCGTCCCCCCTCATCATTCGTGCATGCCTCCTGACCCGTCTCTCACACGCACGTGCACAGACAACAAGCAGCCATCTCCTCTCTTATTGATATTACGGGCGTGCCCTCCGTTTGTCTAGCAAGCATATCCCACCATTTGTTAGAAGCAACTGCACTACCACCCCCTCCAACACTCTAGCTCTGTCCCTCTCCCAACCTTATTCATCTCCTGCACATATGCATGGATGCCGATCGATCTCCCTTAATACATGAGGCAGATCGATCTCCTTAATACATGAGGTAGGCCTCTCTCCTCCTCCACACATATGCCAGCCATTGTACCTCTATAGTTAATTGGGCCTCCCTCTTCCCCCACCACACACCAATAGTCGAGCCCTGCAGGTAGGTATCCATGCCACAGAGACAAACTGCACATGTCCCATCTCACGTTCCAATAGGCCAGCCACTCTATATCTTTGACGTGGGCACACACAAATTCGATGGCACTCTTTATCGATCGCGCGCGCGCGCGCACACACACACACATCATCCCTCTCTTCAATTCTATGGGACACCTCAAGCCGATGATACCTCCACTCTCTTCTCGTGGATCGCCCCCTCTATATATATGTTATATCCAGGACTCTATTTCACACACATTGCATATGTTAAATTTTTTGATTGACCCCCCCCCCCAAAAAAAAACTCTCAAGAGCCCACACACTATATCTCTCTAGGTTTGTATCTCTCTCACACAACCCCACGTAGGTGGTGTACGTATACAAGAAGAGAATAGGTGCACCGTGCACGTACTCACGCTTCGTGCCCAGCCACACTCGCGCAGGTACACAGTGGAGCTCATTTCTCTGCAGAAGCTGAATTTGTTTTTGAAACATCAAGTGGCCAGAGACTCGAAAACTTATTTCCCATTAGTGACTGTCAGGGCGGTGGATTTTAGTTTGTACGATAATGCTGCATCCACCTAAAGTAATGAAAGTTCTTACATAAACTTCCTAGTAATTCCCTCTTCGTAGGTGCAGCATTACTCCTAACATTTGTGTATCAGTTTGAAACTTGTAATATTGCCGTGTCCTATTCCTGTGTTTTCAAAATCCTGTGAATCAAACAGGTCCTAAGTTGGTGATGATGTTGTGCCTCCCATCTTTCACCAATAGCTGTCGGATCTAGATCTGACGCATACAAACCAAGCTTCTCCATTTTTGCAAAAAGATGCCCGCACTTGTTCCCTATTTACAAACAACTCCTTGTATCTCACAATCTAGGAGTAGAAGGCCGTGGAAAAATCTGGCGCGATGGCCGCTACCGGAGCCATCCACCCCCAATCTTGGTGTTCCGTGCAATGCACGGGCATCTATGCACGGGAAATTATGTCGGACAGGGCTAGTTGTAAGTAGGCTAGCTCTACAGCCATGATGATAGTGACTGCAGATGGTGGGCTGACTATGGTATGCCGAACACGGCGCCTATACTCAGGTGTCATCTCCGGCGCAGGGTCTGGTCACTTCACTGTGAGGAGCAGCACGTAATAATTTGACCAACGGGTAGTACAATGCTAGTACTCCTGCTACTACATTGGTAGTACTACTAGTAGTACTAGTAGCACCACCGTCTGGATTTAGGAGTACTACCACATCCATCGGCACCGAGGAACGTCTCCAGGTAGTATTGCTTGAGGCCGCCAGGGCGAGGGGCCGCTTGGACGACAGCTTCGTCTCCTTGTTCGACGAGGTCCTCGTCGGTTCCTCGACAAGTTCACCGTCGTCAAGAAGCTTGCAGACAACTTTGACATAAGCCTCCAGCCGACGCGCCCAGGCTCTGCGATGCCCGCCACCCTCCACGACCACTATGGTAACAACCTCTTCGATGCACTGGTGGCCCTGCGACTGCCCGCCGTCGCGCCGGAGAATGTCCACCTCGAGGTCGCGCTCGCCGCGCAGCGCCTGGTGCAGCAAGACACCATCGACATAATCACCCATGTCTATGCGCAAATCATCCACAAGGACTACTACATGCAAGAGGAGGATGATAGGACGCTGGCCTTCTTGGAGCACAGGGCAACCTTGGACGCTGGCCTTCTTGGAGCTCGCCGCCAACGCCACTGCCGCTCACACGTCGGTTGGTTACCCGACGCACTAGGGCGTGAGGATGTCATTGAACGTTGAGGGATCCGTATGTATTTTTATCTTTCCGTCAAATCCATGTAGTAGTATATGATACTACAGTAATTATCTTGTCGGATGGCTGAGAAAACAGGAGGGAGAAGAGATGGCTGTAGCACGGACTCCAAGAAAATTGGTGTCGGATGGGACTCGTGTGGCTGGCGTGTGCCGTACTGCTAGACATGAATGCTACTGAGTTATGGCCCATGCCACCCCACTATATCGTGGTACGTAGAACAAATTTCCTGTAGTCCGTGCTCAACCGTCCTCTATCTCTCTTCTCAACCAGCCAGCGGACTCGTGGAGCCCATCGTCTGTTTGCTCACATGCGGCCCCACATGTTAGTGAAAACGCAAGAGGACCCACTGAACCTACACATCTTTCACCTCGACGTGTTGATGATGAAAAACAAATCCAATAAAGATCTTTGGTGGCCACTTTTGGAGTTACTCAAGCGTAGTAAGATTCTATTTACAGTTTAACCCAAGATGCACATCTCGTGGCTGCAACTACCACTCTATTTTCTTTCATGACACGACCTGGATGCTAGATGTCCCACGTGTCGGCAAAAGGAGGAAGAACCCGACCAAATCTTTGGTTCTGCTATCGGATGAGATTAGTGCACTTGTTGATACTCCTACTAGAATAGAGGCTAGACATGAGACTAGATGCGAGGAAGCAACGTCTACTTCTTTACACTCGAACCAGAAAGAAGCACGCAAGATCGAGCCTCCGCAGATCAACAATGAATGCATCGAGAAGGCACTAATCCAACTTACAAGAGTAGTAAAATGTATTCTTATGGTTCTTGTTTTCTTTGGTCTTGCTTTTCTAGTCAAAATTATCGTTGGAGTTCGTGAAAAACGGAGGTGCATTTGGGGTCGTGCGTTGGAGTTGGCCTTACAAGTTGGACCGCAGTTAAGGAAACCGACTATCGGCAAACCCCCACCTCAACCGCCGTGCGATGGATGAAGTTAGAGAAACGACGAGGTTGAAGAGATTGCTCTAGCACGGACTCCAAGAAATAATATGGTGTCAGATGGATGTCGTGGTGGTGGCGTGTGCCGTACTCCTGGACGTGAATGCTTGTTCTGGCCCATGCCACCCTACTACTCCTACTACTTACTCCAACAAGTATCTAATATACTAGTATCGAGGATTCGAGGTGCTGGTTACGTACAATGAACACATTAACATATGGCTACAGTAAAAACACCCGCCCGACGCACGAAGCATGTGAAGCTAGTACAAATTTAGAGAAGCGACTCGAAAGCCATTCATAAATTTAGTAAGTTTATCATAGGCATATCATTTTATTACATACAACAGGTCATCAACCCACATCGACAACGAGGATACATTATAAATAATAAAGTTTTCACCACACAACAAATAAGAAGCCATGAAATGAACTTCAACTCAACCATTCCGCGGTGTTGGAAACGCTTGCTTTGAACCACAACTGATTCTCTGGGACATGCCATCTGTTGTCGATCTAGAGACCAACGTAGGACCGATCATCTAGGCTGAAGCGGCCTACTATATCAGTATGAGGGTAGGGAACCACCCAAATGTCTGAGGTATAGACACAGTTGCTTCTCATAAATGTGTCAACAGTAGTTGGATCACCTTTCACCATCATCAGATAGTTTTGTCCAAGGAAGAGCGAGTTTTCTCCAAGACTATCAATTCTGTGCCAGGGAGAAGGAGTTGGCACTAGCACACTAGTATCCATCCCGAATACCATGCAACGGGTGTTGGAATAGGCCCGGAGAGTGCGACCATGGGAGACACCTGATTCCTTACCAGTAACATCATCAGTGGGTTGTATACACGCAATAAGAGGTGATCCATCGGAATTAGTTGCCAGGCGCCACAAAGTATATCGATGCTGCTCGTCCTCATGCTCGTGATCATCACCATCGTCATCTCCCCCTTGGTTATAAAAAGTTTCAAGTATAGGTGGTGGGATGTTCACAGGACCTTGGAAACACAAGAAGAAGGTTAATTAGTAAAGGGAAACTTTCTAACCCGCATGCATGTGGATGAAACAATTATAATTATGGTGGAAGACAAATGTACTGAATCTACTAGGATGCCATGCAAAAATAGTGCCACGAGTGGTGGCAGCAAACACAAGGCCCTCGTATTGAATTGCATCATAGTACTCATCCGTGTACAGAAACTGATTTTTGAGCAATATCCATCGAGTCGTACCACGAAGGAAGGCACAAGCTTGTCTAAGATAGAAACAACTTGATAGGTGTTGTAATTCCAAGAGCGGTTGGGAACTTGACAAATAGCTATCTTCTGTAGAAGACAGTCACCATGATCGTATTTGAACGTGCGTACATTACCGGTGTGCTCAACCTTTGGTCAGTGTGCTAAGATTTTTGGAAGTGGAACCCGGTGACGAATGTACACATTCACAAGTTCCCACTCGCAGTTGGACCCAATGTAAACAACCCAATCTCCATTTGAGCCTGCCCAAGCCTTGCCCTTGAGCGATGGCATCTTAACATCTTACGTATCATTATCAAGCGGCATCAACTGGCACAGGGCGAGGCCTCGGTCGTGCAGGCGCCAGTCATCAGGGTCATGGCGAAGAAGATAGGGGAGATCAAACCGCTCCTTGACTCTTGGGTTCTTTGTAATGATTTTATTAGTTGAGTCGTGAATGGGCTTGAATGAACCTGCCATGCTAGCCGAGGTGATGACATCACACCGATCAATGAGTTCCTCCACCACGTCATCTTTCAGATTGGGGCAAGAATAACGGGGTCGTTTCCGGCCTGTTCCCTCCTTGGAGAAGACGGTCGAACAATGGCAGAAGAAAGGGTAAAGGGCTTAAGGAAAATGGAGGAGGGAGGGGAAGAGCGTGTGACAGCAGTTCCAAATCGAGAGGGAAAGGCGAAGAGTCGGTGGACGGTTGCGAGTTTGCCACGGTTCACGAAGAGGCGCCCCGGCCTACACGTCCGTTCGAAAATACTCCTACTACTTGCCGTCATCTCACTGATATGTTGGAACGGGACCACATGTGAACGAAACATGGTGTGTAATTTCTCGTGCAAAATTCGATATGCCGCGTTGGCCCGAGGTGCCGCATTAGTTATCGACCTTTATTTTTTTAATGGCGTGCTGATTAGTTTTGAAGCACGACTAACTGGTACTGTATGTGGAGAGGATGACAGCAGGGACCCGCCAGGGTCATGGCAGTACGCAAGAAAGTACCTCCTTATTTCAAGCCAATAAAAAAATGGCTCCTCCTACTGGATTTCTGACATCTGGGTCCCATGCCATTGTCAACGTAGTCAATAAACGAGAGAATTGCACAACGAGCGGCTGACACCAGGGACCCAACAGCTCGCCCAGTTATTTTTGTTTTGGGTTAATTTGATAAATGCCACTCCAAATCTAGTGTATCCGAGAAATGCCACTGCAATTTCCAAACTTTGAAAAATGCCATTTCATGCCATTTCTAGTGGCATTTTTCGAAGTCTAGAGTGGCGTTTTTCAAAGTTTGCAAAAATTGTATTGGCATTTTTCAAAGTTTGGAAATTGCAGTGGCATTTTTATGAATCGCCATAATTGGAGTGGCATTTATCTAATTTGTTATTGAGACGGAAGCAGGGTGTCAACTGGGCTGTGCGGGACACTCTGGCCTGTCAAGACAGCCTTTTCTTTTATGTTTACCACAGACCAGCACAGTAGTTTTTTCTTTCTGAAAATGGCTAGCCCAGTTCTTTTGTGATTTGTCAAGTAAGTCGCTTTATCAGGCCTGCTGGGCTGCAAATCTTTCAAGACGAGGAGAGCTTCATTCAGCTGGCCGAGAAAATGACCTATCAGTAATGAGAAATGGGCTGTACATTTTTAAAACACATCAAACCGGCAATTATTTTCAAATATCTTTTTTTTCATTTCGAGATTTTAAATTGCATTGATTTTTATGCGTGGACAATTTATTGGATTTTATATTGATATACATTTATTTTTAAAATCACTCTGAATGTGACTCGAAATTTCGGGATTAAAAATAGTTCAGACTGCACCGACATATGCAAAATTCGTATAATTTTTTAACCGTGGCCACAATATGGGCTTTAATGCTAACATAAAGAATATGGGCTCCAAAAAAAACCCATAAGAATTAGCAAATGGGCTGTAAATTGTTTGAAATAATGGCAGATGGGTCGTATGCTGTTTTCCATAGATTTGAGGCTTTCCACAGATGGCCTGTATACTGTTGGATGTTCATCCAACGGCCGTCGTGCTTCTTCAATCTCTGCTCTTCATGCTCCAGCCGCTCAAACAAGCGCCGGCAGGACTGCCTGCTCCCTCCTCCCCGCGGCCGGCTGTGATGCTGCGCAGGCCTCACCGCCCCACCGTAGTCCCATCACTGGCCTTGCCATCCCTCTACTCACCCACACCTGCTGTTATTCTCTGGCGACGGCAGACGACCCAGTAAACCCTCTTACAGTCATACTCCCCTCCGCGTGGGAAACAAAAACAAAGGTCGAGTCTTCCCTGCCTCTGTGTCGTTCCCTTCCTAGGCCTCGCCGTCGTCCACCGCCCTGGTGCTCTCGGCGTGGCATGGTCAGCGTGGTCAACGACCGACATGCATCTGAAGTGGACTGTACGTGGAGAGGCTGACAGCTGGGTCCACGGCCGCATGCAAGGAAATGCCTCCTTATTACGCCCAAAATAATGATTTCCTCCACCTGACATCTGGGACCAAACGAAATGGCCTCTGTATTTCGCAAAAAAATGTTACCGCCGCTGACAGCTCGTACCCACCAGCTATATCTTCGCATGCAAGGAAGTGCCTCCTTATTATGCACAAAAAATTGAATACTCCCCCTGCTAGCTGGGACCCAGTATAGTGGGCCTACTAAGTTGACGGGGATGAAGGGCTTTGTCAACTTAGTCAATATGCATGATTCTAGCTCGACTGACCGTACGATGTCCATCTAACGGTTGTAGTGCTTCTTGAACCTCTGGTCTTCTTGCTCTAGCCGCCCAAAGCAGCGCCGGTCGTGCCGCCTACTCTTGCCTCCCGTGGCTGGCTGTTCTGCTACGGAGGCCTCAACGCCCCCATACTACTCCCACCGCTGGCCAGGCCATCCCTCCACTCCACCCACCCACACCCCCTGTTATTCTGCAGCGACGGCAGCACAGCCGAACCAGTGAACCCTCGTACTCCTTTCCACGTGGGCATCCACTGCCGCGTCTTCCCCGGCTCCGCGTCGTCCCCTTCCTAGGCCTCGCCGTCGTCCACCGCCGTGGTGCTGTCGGTGCGGCGTGGTCAATGTGCTCAACGACCGAATTCCATTGGAAGAATACTGTACGTGGAGAGGCTGACAGCTGGGTCCACGGCAGCCGCAAGGAAGTGGCTCCTTATTATGTGGAAAATAATTATTCCTCCACCTCACAGCAGGGACCCACCGGACGCCCACCAGTATATCATGAAAAAAATGTTTGCCCCTGACTGCTGGGACCCACTCGACGGGCCACCGTATTTCGCGAAAAAAACGTTCCCCCTGCTATCAGCTTGGACCCACCAGAAGTGCCTCCTTATTACGCACAAAAAAATGAATACCCCCTGCTAGCTGAGACCCACCTTAGTGACAGGCTGACTTGTGGGCCTACTAAGTTGATGGGGACGGAGGGCTTTGTCAACTTAGTCAATATGCACGATTCTAGCTCCAGTGACCGTACGATGTCCATCCAACGGCCGTAGTGCTTCTTCAACCTCTGGTCTTCTTGCTCCAGCCGCCCAAACCAGCGCCGGTCGTGCCTCGTGCTCCTGCCTCCCATGGCCGGCTGCGATGCGGCGGAGGCCTCACCGCCCCCTACTACTACCACCGCTAGCCAGGCCATCCCTCTACCCACACACATATCCTCTTATTCTGCTGTGCTGGCAGCCTCACACCGCAGCAAACCAGTGAACCCTCGTACTCCTCTACGCGTGGGCATCCACTTCCGCGTCTTCCCCGGCTCCGCTTCGTCCCCTTCCTAGGCCTCGCCGTCATCCACCGCCCAGGTGCTCTCGGCGCGGCGTGGTTAACATGGTCCAGGAACGGCTTCCATCGGACGTGGACTGTATGTGGAGAGGTTGATAGCTGGGTCCACAGCCGCAGCAAGGAAGTGCCTCCTTATTACATGCAAAATAATTATTCCTCCACCTGACAGCAGGGACCCACCAGACGGGCCACCAGTATTTTGCGAAAAAATCTTTTCCCCCTGACTACTGGGACCCACCGGATGGGTCGCCATATTTCATGAAAAAACGTCCGCCCCCGCTGTCAGCTCGGACCCATCGGAAGTGCCTCCTTATTACGCACAAAAAAATGAATACTCCCCCGGCTAGCTGGGACCCACCTTGCTGGGAGGCTGACTTGTGGGCCTACTTAGTTGATGGGGACGAAGGGCTTTGTCAACTTAGTCTATATGAACGATTCTAGCTCCAGTGACCGTTTGATGTCCATCCAACGGCCGTAGTGCTTCTTCAACCTCTGGTGTTCTTGCCCCAGCCGCCCAAAGCAGCGCCGGTCGTGCCGCATGCTCCTGCCTCCTGTGGCCGGCTGTGCTGCCGCAGAGGCCTCACTGCCCCCTACTATTACCACCGCTGGCCAGGCCTTGCAGCGACGGCAACCTCACACCGCAGCCGAACCAGTGAACCCTCATAGTCCTCTCCGCGCGGGCTTCCACTGTCGCGTCGTCCCCTTCCTAGGCCTCGCCGTCGTCCACCGCCGTGGTGCTCTCCACGCAGCGTGGTCAACATGGTCAAGGAACGACTTCCATCGGAAGAGTACTGTATGTGGAGAGGCTGACAGCTGGGTCCACGGCCATAGCCCAGTTTTTTTGTGATTTGCCAAGTTAGTCACTTTGTCAGGCCTGTTGGGCTGCAAATCTTTCAAGACGAGGAGAGCTTTCATTCGGCTGGCCGAGAAAATGGCCCATCAGTAATGAGAAATGGGTTGTACATTTTTAAAACACATCAAACCGGCAATTAGTTTCAAATATCTTTTTTTTTATTTCAAGATTTTAAATTACATTAATTTTTACGTGTGGATAATTTGTTGGATTTTATATTGATATACATTTATTTTTAAAATCAGTTTGAATGTGAGTCGAAATTTCGGGATTAAAAACAGTTCGGACCGCACTGAAATATGCAAAATTTCGTATAATTTTTTAACCGTTGCCATAATATGGGCTGTAATGCTAACAAAAAGAATATGGGCTCCAAAAAAACCTTAAGAATTAGCAAATGGGCTGTAAATTATTAGAAATAATGGCAGATGGGTTGTATGCTGTTTTCCATAGATTTGAGGCTTTCCTTAAAAAAGGTTGACGCACAAGCACTGACTGTTGGATGTCCATCCAATGGCTATCGTGCTTCTTCAATCTCTGTTCTTCCTACTCTAGCCGCTCAAACAAGCGTCGGCGGGACTGCCTGCTCCCTCCTCCTCGCGGCCGGCTGTGCTGCCGCGCAGGCCTCACCGCCCAACCATACTCCCATCGCTGGCCTAGCCATCCCTCTACTCACCCACACCCGCTGTTATTCTCCGGCGACGGCGGACGGACCAGTAAACCTCGTATAGTCGTACTCCCCTCCGTGCGGGAAACAACTGCCGAGTCTTCCCTGCCTCCGTGTCGTGCCCTTCCTAGGCCTCGCCATCGTCCACCGCCCTGGTGCTCTCGGTGCAGCATGGTCAACGTGGTCAAGGAACGACTTCCATCAGACGTGGACTGCACGTGGTGAGGCTGACAGCTGGGTCCACGGCCGCAGCAAGGAACTGCCTTCTTATTACGCGGAAAATAATGATTCCTCCACCTGACAGCTGGGACCCACCGGACAGGCCACTGTATTTCGCTAAAAAACGTTTCCCCTGACTGCTGGGACCCACCAGCTACATCTTCGCACGCAAGGAAGTGCATCCGGGCAAAAAAAAACGATTCGCCCCCTAACTGCTGGGACCCACCAGCTACATCTTTGCAGGCAAGGAAGTGCCTGACAGTCGGGACCCACCTGGTCGAAGCGTACGTAGCGTTGTCATTTGGTCGCGAACATGTACGTACATACTGGTCGATGTAGAGGCACGCACGTGTCGTGGTAGAGGCGCACACGTGTCATAGTAGAGGCGCGCACGTAGCATGTACATGTACGTACAGCGGCTAGGGTGCAAGAAAGAAAATACGGCCACATATGTGTACATACGGGCGGGGTCTCGAACGCCTACTCTCGCATACGTACGGCGAGGGCTCGTGTACATGGCTGGGTCGGAACGGAGAAACAACGTCGTCGTTGTGTTCATGGGGAGGCAAAGGAATGCGTCGTGTTTATAGGGAGGCAACGGAATGCGTCGTGTTCATCGAGAGGCAACGGAATGCGTCGTGTTCATCGGGAGGCAACGGAACGCGTGGGAGCCAACCGGCTGGGTCAGATCGGAATGCGTGGTCGTGTTCATCGGGAGGGCTTCGACGGAACAGGCGATGGAAACGAGGCCTCGCGTACCGCACAATGAAGAAACAGACCTCCTACGTTCGGAACGGGGTCCTGTTGATCGGGAGGGGTCTGGCGTGTCGCAAAATGGAGGAAACGGACCTCCTACGGTCGAAATGGGGGTCCTGTTGATCGGGAGGGGTGTGGCGTACCGCAAAACAGAGGAAACGGACTTGTGTTGGAGTGCTATGGTTGAAACGGGGGTCCTGTTCATCGGGAGGGGTGTGGCGTACCGCAAAACGGGACTCCACGGGATACTGTTCATCTTCACCGTCGACCCCCTCCAGCCTCCACGAGCTACTGTTCATCCACCGTCGACCTCCTCCAGCCTCCACCTGCGACTGTTCATCCACGGGCTCCTGTTCATCTAGCCTCCACCGTGCACTACTCCACCGGCTACTGTCCAACCAGCCCTCTCCACGGGATCCTGTTCAACCACCCCTCCACGGGCTACTGTTCATCCTGCCCTCCACCGTCTACTGTTAATCTTGCCCTCCACTGGGTGGTCCTGTTCATCCAGCCCCAACCGGCTCGATCGATCGGGGTCCTGTTCATCCAGAGGCAACAACACGGGGTCCTGTTCATCCACCACCACCAGGAACTATTCATCCAACCCCCCCCCCCTGCAACACTCACTGTTCATCCAGAGGCAGCATCGATCGGCTTTAGTTAGCAGTAGTAGCGAAGGAATCGCTCGATCGGGTTCAGTTAACAGCCATCGATCGATC
The DNA here is from genome assembly GCF_018294505.1 of Triticum aestivum. Classification (NCBI taxonomy): domain Eukaryota; kingdom Viridiplantae; phylum Streptophyta; class Magnoliopsida; order Poales; family Poaceae; genus Triticum; species Triticum aestivum. Next base: position 599,290,983 of record NC_057812.1, read on the forward strand.
CCTCGGGTTCAGTAACGCGTAGCCTGCAGTGCAATCGCTCGGGTTCAGTTACAGCCCAACGCCTCGCTCGGGTTTAGTTAGAGCCAACGCCTCGCACACACGCGCATACGTGGATGAGAGAAACGCACATCGCTCGGCCCCCGACCTCCCACCGTAACCGGGAACTCCCCGAAATTTTCCTCCCCCTCGCTTCTACCACGGTTTTTTTCCGTCATGGACGGCCCGAAGAATGTCATGCAGCTGCGTCTCCGGCCCGCCCAGGACGAAAAACCCATTTTCTATCATGATTTTTTGTCATAGAAGTAGGATCCCACCACATCTATGATGATACCGGGTTTTATCACAATTATCGTCATAGAAGTGTCATATCTATGACAGAAAAAAAATTCGTTCGGCCCAAAATGTCATGGATGTGTTTTTTTTCTAGTGAATATGATGGGCATCCAAGAGGGATATAATAAAAACTTTCATATAAAGTGCATTGAATACTATGAGGAGTTTGATACTTGATGATTGTTTTGAGATATGAGGATGATAATATTAGAGTCATGCTAGTGAGTAGTTGTGAATTTGAGAGATACTTGTGTTAAAGTTTGTGATTCCCGTAGCATGACCGTATGGTGAACCGTTATGTGATGAAGTCAGATGATGATTTATTTATTGATTCTCTTCCTTATGAGTGGCGGTTGGGGACGAGCGATGGCCTTTTCCTACCAATCTATCCCCCTAGGAGCATACGCATAGTACTTTGTTTCGATAACTAATAGATTTTTGCAATAAGTATGTGAGTTCTTTATGACTAATGTTGAGTCCATGGATTATACGCACCCTCATGCTTCCACCATTGCTAGCCTCTCTAGTACCAGGCAACTTTCGTCGGTACCATAAACCCACCATATATCTTCCTCAAAACAACCACCATACGTACCAATTATGGCATTTCCATAGCCATTACGAGATATATTGCCATGCAACTTTCCACCGTTCCATTTATTATGACACACTCCATCATTGTCATATTTCTATGCATGATCATGTAGTTGACATCGTATTTGTGGCAAAGCCACCGTTCATAATTCTTCCATACATGTCACTCTTGATTCATTGCACATCCCGGTACACCGCCGGAGGCATTCATATAGAGTCATATTTTGTTCTAAGTATTGAGTTGTATTTCTTGAGTTGTAAGTAAATAAAAGTGTGATGATCATCATTATTAGAGCATTGTCCTAGTGAGGAAAGGATGATGGAGACTATGATTCCCCCACAAATCGGGATGAGACTCCGGACTACAAAAAAGAGGCCATAAAAAAAGAGAAAAGGCCGAAATAAAAAAAAATAAAAAATGAGAGAAAAAGAGAGAAGGGGCAATGCTACTATCCTTTTACCACACTTGTGCTTCAAAGTAGCACCATGATCTTCATGATAAAGAGTCTCCTATGTTGTCACTTTCATATACTAGTGGGAATCTTTCATTATAGAACTTGGCTTGTATATTCCAATGATGGGCTTCCTCAAAATGCCCTAGGTCTTCATGAGCAAGCAAGTTGGATGCACACCTACTAGTTTCTTTTGTTGAGCTTTCATACACTTATAGCTCTAGTGCATCCATTGCATGGCAATCCCTACTCACTCACATGGATATCTATTGATGGGCATCTCCATAGCCCGCTGATACGCCTAGTTGATGTGAGACTATCTTCTCCCTTTTTGTCTTCTCCACAACCACCATTCTTCCATACGTAGCCGGTCCGCCGGCGGGGAGGCAGCCCAACTGGTCGTATCGGGCCAGGACGCTGACGCCCGCAGGAGCCGGCGCCGTCGCGTGATTTCGAGTGCTGACGCAGTCGGAGGGCCGGACCGGGCCGGATTTGCTGGCCGCCATCGTGGAGTTCCGAGTGCTCCCACTCCAAAGTCGCCCCCACATGATTTGGCAGATGAGCGGGCATCGGGACCTGAGTCAGATGTGCACCAAGGAAATGCCTCACGAGGAGGTAGCCTATATGGTGAATTATCTTGCGAGCTGCAACCTCAAAGAAGAGTGGCTATTCGGCAAGGAGCCATATTCACGTGCCGCCCCTCCGCGTCTCGTGAGTCATTTTCCTTTTCTCTTTTCCTTTGACTCTCCTGACTTCTTCGCTACCGAGTTTGTCTTGTCCGATCTGACCAGTCGGCTTTGGTCAGAACCCCCTCCTCCAGCCAGCAGCCGGTACCGTGGGGCTGGACCATGAATTCCTCCCTGACCAAGCGGAGAGCAATGTTGACGACCCCGACTTGGGGGCGGCGGCCCTGGAGGATGATGCCGAGGGAAGAAGCGGCGCAGCGGGTGGCCAGAGACTTGGGGCCAGTCCTGACGACTAGCCTGACGATAACGAGGAGGTCGCCCCGCGCCACCAGCCGGGAGCCGGCCAACCGGGTGCGAGCTTGGCCGCCGCGCTGGACGCCGAAGGCTATGCTAAGAAGCATAGGGCCGGGACGAGCCTGTTCGGCAGCCGGCCGAAGAAGCCCAAGGGCTCGGCCGCGGTGACCAAGCGGCCGCAAAGGCCAACCGCTTCTGCAAGGTGGTGAAGACGCCACAACTGATTTCGGCGTAAGTGCTACCTCCCTTTGCACCTTCACATTTCTTCATTAACTCTATCTGAAATTCCCTTGCTTTATATTCTTAACTTTTAATGCCCCGCTCTCTCTTGAGAAGTCGGCCGCTGGCTCCGTCATGAAGTCGACGGAGACCTCCTCCACCACCCGGCGGCTTGATCCGGCCGCTGACCTCCGGGAAGCCGCCCGCCAGAAGAAGGTGGAAGCCGACAAGGTGTAGGCTGCCGCCCTGAAGAAGCTAGCGAAAGCCGAGGTCGCCCATGCGGAGAAGAAGCGCGCTGAAGAAGCCGCACAGCACCAGTCGGTGGTGTTCGTCATCCTCCTGAACTCTACGCCGCCAACACCGGAGTTCATGGTGCAAACTGGGGAAGTCGGCAACGAGAACCCGGTCATGGAGAGGGATGCCGACAACACCGCCACGCCGGATGTAATCGTGCCGCCACCGCCGCCCTCCGGGAGCGCACCAGGCAAGCAACCGGCGGACCCACCGGTGCCGCCAACTGAAGGCGTGGTGGCAACAGGCATGGCTCTCGAAGTCGGCACACCGACGTGCCGCCGTCTTGCGAAGGCGGCCTCGGCGCGGCGCCCTCTGGAGACCGGCGCCACGAGCTCCACGATCCCGGATACCGAGGTGACGAGCGCCGCGCCAACTGGGTGGGTGCCGGGAGGCGGGACGGGCCCGTTGAACCGGGCGCTTTTGGACGTCCAAGCTAAACTCCGAGCCGAGGGTGACGCCATCAAGGAATGCACCAAGGCATATCTGGCGTTGCGAGCAGCCATCCGGGTACACGTCCTTCCTTTTTTTGCTTTAGTTTCTTGTTCTTCTTTGTGGGGGCACGCCAGCACACCCACTGGGTGTAGTCCCCGAGTTTCGGGACGGCTGCTGAGCAGGCCGCTCGGAACTCTAATCTGTGAGTTCTAAGTACCAAATTTTTTTATGCAGGATTGCCACAATCTTCGCGTGACCGCCTTCAACGCCAATGTTGAGGAGCTGGCCAAGCAGACCGCCGACTTGTCGGACAGCGGGGTGAGTCCTCTTCCTTCTTTGTGGGGGCGCGCTCGCGCGCCCACAGGCTGTAGTCCCCGTGATTTGGGCTGACTGCTGAGAAGTTGGGCCGGATCTCCCCGACGACCTTTTTTCTTTGCTTGATGATTCCTTTCTTCGCAGGGGCGCGCTGGCGCACCCGCGGGCTGTAGTCCCCGAGATCCGGGTAGAATGCTGAGCAATCGGGCCGGATCTCCCCGGCGATCTTTCTTCCTTGTTGATGACTGACACCCCTCCTTCTTCTTGTTCAGAGGCTAACACCACCCTGCAGCAGCAGCTGGGCGAGGCCAACACCGTGCGGCGTGTCAAGGAGGAGGAGTGCGGCCGACTGACAGAGGAGCGCGACCGGCTGGCTACACAGCTGGCGGAGCAGAAGGAGCTGCTCCAGAAGGCCCAGAAGAAGGTGGAGGACAAGGAGACCGCCCTCCTTGCCGAATTCGCATCCCAGCGCTCCTCCAGGACCGACACGGAGACGACGCTGGTGTCCGACTTCCACGCAATCGAAGATCTTGTCGACGGTGAGCTTCCCCTCATTTTCCTTTTCTAAGATGCCGAATGCTAGTTGAGTCGGCCTCTAGTTCTTAACCTTGCTCTTTGTTCTTCTTTCTTGGTAGACTTCTTCCCTGGCCATTCGGACGCCGCCAATCAAGCCATCGAGGCTGATTGTGAAGGGCGGAGGGCGGACGGCACACAGATCGCCGGCAACGCCCCCGAACTCTTGGCGAGCAGATCCTGAGCATCGAGGTCCGCCTTCGACCGACCCATCTGATGCTGCGCCGACTTGAACATGTCGGCGCCCAGGCAATTGCCGCCCTGTGGCCGGATATGCAGGCACCACGCACCCCAGTCGGACCGCCGACTGGCTGGAGGTAGCGGCCAGCCGTCTCGAGGCCTGGAAGGGCTCTTCGGCCCGCGCTGGAGCGCGCCGGGCCTTAGAGTTCGCCAAGGCGTGGTATCCTGGGCTGAGTCTAGCCTAGCTAGCCACGTTCCGGCTGGAAGCCCAGGTAGAGTTGGCAGTCGTGGAAGACGATCTCGTCAAGCGTGCCGCGTCGATCACCGAATACACCGACACCAGCGTCTTCGTCCCAGAGCGGGCTAAAAACACGGAGGAGGCGCCGCCGGAGTGGTTCGGGCTGAACCTGGAAGACGGCGAGGACTCGGCGGAGGTGATTGACTCCAATGGCGAGGAAGAAGGCGAGGAGGAGGAAGGAGATGAGGAGGAGGCGCCAGAGGTCGGAGCAGACGGCCAGCCCCAGCTCGACCGCGCCTCTAGCAACGAGCCGCGCCCAACCGAGCCAACTGCCGCCAGAGGTGATCAAGCGGAGACCAACCAGTCGGCCGCCCCGGCAACTCGCACCGCCGACCCCTCCGGTCCTCCAAGTCCGTCCGTGGTTTCCTAGGCTGCCACTTTATCTTTGCTTTTACCTGCTTAATAGTCTCAATGAACTTGTTATTTTGCACAATTCCACCCACGGGGTGTATCTTGAACTTCTGTTTGAGGATTCGGCCAAGGGCCTTTTCTATGTAAATATTTATCCGCGTTCTATCTCTTCTTGCTTATTTCTCTTTGGCTTTTTCCTTTGCCGCCTTCCCTCGGTTGCCGTCTTGCCAGTCGGACAGCCATTCTGCGGACTGCTGCTGGATCAAGTACTTAGCGTCTTTGGGATGGCAAGTACTTAGCCATTTAGAGTTTTTAGCAAGTTAATTTAGAGAACAGCGAGCCGGCTGCTCAAGAGTCGGTGGTAAAAGGCTAGAAACCGGCTTAAACTATGTGCACGCTTTGAGTCCTTAGCAATTTTTCACGCGGACACCCATTCTATCTTACTCCTGCCCACCAGAGAGTCGCTCTGCGATCTGCGGCTTCTAACAGGAGACGGCTTAAGTGCCACACACTACTTGTCCGGCTGAAGGAAGTCATTTCGTAGTTTAAGACGGCAAGTCCCCGGGCCAACTAGTCAAACCCGGTGCCAAGCGGTATAACAAAGAGTAACATACTCATAGGCATAACTCTTATCATATAGATAAAAGAGGGCAGTCCTCGAGCTCTTCTCGAGGGGCCCGAGGTCTTCGTACTTTAATACAAAAGGTAGCGTGGTACATACTGCATTAACTGTAAAATCTTCGGAGGAGGTTTGCATTCCATGGCTGCTCCGTCTCTTTGCCAGAGTCGTCTCTCTTACGTGCTCGGGGCTTCTGAGCATCGATCGGGTAGTAGGAGTCGTTGCCCAACACTTTGCTGATGATGAAAGGGCCTTCCCAAGGTGCTGAGAGCTTGTGTTGGCCGGCTGTTCGTTGAATCAGCTGGAGCACAAGGTCTCCTTCTTGGAAAGATCTCAGCTTGACATTCCGGCTGTAGTATCGGCGCAGGCTCTGTTGGTAGATGTGGGATCGGCTGAGTGCCAACAGCCGGCCCTCTTCCAACAGGTCAACACCGTCTTGACATGCTTCTTCTACTTCCTCTTCGGTGTACATGGTGATTCGAGGGGAGTCGAATTCTATGTACGTTGGGATCACAGCTTCGGCACCATAGACAAGGAAGAAGGGCGTGAAGCCGGTTGACGTGTTTGGAGTCATGCACAGGCTCCAGAGGACGGCTGGCAACTCGTCAAGCCAACAGCCGGCCGAGCGCTCTAGAGGCTCGACCAGCCGAGGCTTGATGCTGGACAGGATTAGGCTGTTTGCTCGCTCTACCTGGCCATTGGACTGCGGGTGGGCAACGGACGCTAAGTCCAGTCGGATGCCCTGCGTCGCGCAGAAACGGGCCAAGGCACCTTTGGCAAAGTTCGTGCCATTGTCCGTGATGATGTTGTGCGGTATGCCGTACCGAATTTTGATGTCGCAGATGAAGGTCACAGCAGTCGGTCCATTCAACTTCTTGATTGGTTTTGCTTCTATCCACTTGGTAAACTTGTGCACCGTGACAAGTAAGTGAGTTAAGCTGCCTCGTGCCGTCTTGAATGGTCCTATCATGTCCAGGCCCCAAACAGCAAAGGGCCAGGCATTGGGAATAGTCTTGAGTGCAGAAGCCGGCTGGTGTGTCTTAGAGAGGAACTTCTGGCACCCCCTTGTATTATTGGACCAAGGCCTTGGCGTCTTCAAGAGCAGTCGTCCAGAAGAAACCATGGTAGAAGGCTTTGGCGACGAGTGCTCTTGAAGCCACGTGGTGGCCACACTCGCCTTGATGGATGTCCTTGAGAATTGCTTGGCCTTGCTCCGGCTCCACACAGCGCTGGTAGACACCAGTGACACTGCGCCTTACGAGCTCTCTGTTGACTATGGTGTAGGCTGCTGCCCGGCGTTGCACTTGATGAGCTAAGATCTCATAAGTTGGCAGCACTTTGTTCACTAGGAATTTGAGGATGGGCTTAACCCATGATGGTGCTGTAATTTCTGCAACCGTCAGGATAGCGACCTGGACGAGGGCGGCTGGGCTGGGAGGTGGTGGGCTGGAGTCGGCAGTCGCTTGCTGTGTCGATGAAGTCCCCGGGCCGACTGGCGCGGTCCCCCGACCGGGCTCTAGACTCTCCCGGCCGACCGCCGCAGTCCCCGGGCCGGGTGCGACTGCCATGATCCCCACGCCGTTTGCCAGAATATTCATGCCATCTGCGGGGGCCCTCGAGTCGGATCCGACTACTTCAGGAGGAGCCGGTACGAAGATAGAGTCTGACTCTTGCGATGGCTTGATAGACGGCTTTAGGAGGCGCTGAAAGGCGACGCCAGACGGTATCGCTTGTCGGGTGGAGCCGATTCGTGCCAGGGCGTCTGCTTGGTCGTTGTCATTTCTTGGCACATGGAGAAACATGCACCGCTCAAAATATCCGCTGATTTGCTGTACGAGGAAGCGGTAGCTCGCCATGTTTGCATCTTTGGCGTCCCAATCACCTGACGACTGCTGGACCACCAAGTCGGAGTCACCATAGCACAGGATCCGGCGAATGTCGAGCTCTTTGGCCAGCCGGAGCCCATGAATGAGCGGCTTGTATTTGGTGACATTGTTGGAGGCGGCAAAATGGATTTGTAGCACATATTTGAGCTTGTCGCCTTTGGGAGAGGTGAGGACGATGCCGGCTCCCAAGCCGGTGCGCATCTTGGAACCGTCAAAATGCATCCGCCAATGGGTGGAGTCAGGCGCTGGCGGCAGATACTGAGTCTTGGCCCAGTCAACGAGGAAGTCGGCCAGCGCTTGCGACTTGATGGCGGTGTGAGGCTGGTAGTAGATGGTGTAGGGGGCCAAATCTATGGCCCATTTGGCCACTCGCCCCGAAGCATCCCGGCTCCCGATGATCTCGGCTAGTGGAGCCGTGCAGACCATAGTGATTGGATGTTCTCGGATTCACTCCTCGAGGCTAGGAACAGTCCTTCGGCATCGGGTCGATACGCCCTAAGGGGCATGTCTCCCCTATCCGGGGCATACGACTGTTGACTCTACTGTAGCAGCCTAGAACCCCGGACTGCGGGCTTTCGCTCTTACCCATTAAGGGATAAGAGCTCAGAACACTGGCTTTCCTGACTAGAGCTATTGGAAGTAGGGCTTCAATTTCTTGGCGGTAAAGTGCACGCCGTAGCACATCTTCTGATAGTGGGGGTAGTTTTTCTTGGAGGCCGACAGTACTTCACTCAAATAATATACCGGTCTCTGGACTGGTAGTGCCTTGCCTTCCTCCTTGCGCTCTACTATGATGACTGTGCTGACTACTCGACTGGTGGCGGCGATGTAGAGGAGCATGGGTTCCTTAGGAGTAGAAGCCGCCAGGACAGGTGGAGTAGTCAACATCTTCTTCAGTTGGAGAAAAGCTTCGTCCGCCTTGTGGTTCCACTCGAAAAAAGCGGTCTTCTCCATGAGTTAGTATAGGGGGAGAGCCTTCTCGCCCAGCCGACTGATGAATCGGCTGATGGATGCCAAACAGCCGGTGAACTTCTGTACGTCCAGCAGTCAGGTGGGTACCTCCATCCTCTCAATAGCCTTGATCTTCACAGGGTTGCATTCTATGCCGCGTTCAGAGACCAGGAAGCCAAGGAGCTAGCCGGGTGGTACTCCGAAGACGGATTTCTCTGGATTGAGCTTGATTTGAAATCGGCGCAAGTTCTCAAAGGTCTCCTTGAGGTCTTCAAGCAGTGTTCCATGCTTCTCTGTCTTCACCACCACATCATCCACGTAAACGTGAGCATTTCTGTCGAGTTACTTGAGGAGGTACTTCTGCATGCAACGTTGGAAGGTGGCGCCGGCGTTCCTCAAGCCGAACGTCATGGTCAAGTAGAAGAAGGCTCCAAACGGTATGATGAAGACGGTCTTCAGCCTAGCGGTCGGGTTGAACTTGATCTGGTGATATCCCGAATATGCATCCAAGAAACTCAATAGCTCGCATCCGGCTATGGAGTCTATCACTTGGTCGATCCTTGGCAAAGCGAATGGGTCCTTGGGACATGCTTTGTTCAGGCTAGTGTAGCCATTGCTTGTTCTTCTTCAGCACAAGGACCGGGTTGGCTAGCCATTCTGGAAAGAATACTTCCATGATGAAGCCGGCTGCCAGCAGCCGGGCTATCTCTTCTCCAACAACTCTTCTCTTCTCTTCTGACAGGCGGCGCAAAGGCTGCTTGACTGGCTTGGTATCTGATCGGACATGCAATTTGTGCTCGGCAAAATCCGTCGGGACACCTGGCATGTCTTTGGGGGACCATGCGAAGATGTCCCTATTTGCTGTCGAGGTTGGCGCCTACGATAGCGTACCTCTTTGGGTGCTCCGGGTCAAAAGGTATCTTGTTTGTTTCTTTGGCCGGCTTGAACGAGCCCTCAGCTTCCGACTCCCTAGGATTGGGCGACATCTCTGGTTGTTTGCTTGCCATCGCCACAACCCGGTCAAGTAGCCGCTTCTCAGCTGCGATCACGAGGGACTCGGCCAGCCGACTGCTCTCTGCTGCGCAGGCGGACGACTTCTTGTAGTCACCAGTTATGGTCAGAATCCCTTTGGAACTCGGCATCTTAATCTTGAGGTAGGCATAGTGGGGGACAGCCATGAAACCGGCCAGGGCAGGCTGGCCAAGTAGCGCATGGTATGGGCTCTCCAGGTCCACCACTTAGAACCAAATTGACTCTCGACGGAAATGATCTTTGTCACCGAAGAGGACGTCAATCAAGATCTTGCCGATTGGTGAGCAGGAAAGGCCAGGAACTATGCCATGGATCACTGTCCGGCTGGACTGAAGCTTCCTCTGTCTAATTCCTAGTTTCTCCATGGTTTCCTTGTACAGGATGTTGATGCTGCTGCCGCCGTCTATCGGGACTCTGGGGAAGCGAGGAGCTCGCTTGTCCGTGGCAAAGGTGGCGTCCAAAACCAATGCATAGGAGCCGGGTTTGGGCATTACTTCTGGGTGGTCAGCTCTGCTCCAGCTGATGGGATTCTCAGACCAATGCATGAACTCTGGTGTGTCAGATGCTACTGCATTCACCTCCTGCTACTGCAGCTGCCTGCTGCATCGATCATCGGCCACGCTGGTGAACACGACATAGGATCCATGCTCTTCTAGGTACTCGTCTTGTATCGCGCCGACTGGTCTGACCGCCGGCTGCTGGGGCAGAGGAGGGGGCGGCTGCCCAGCAGGTGGGGGAGGCAAAAGGCCGTCTCCCTTGGCGATCCTGGTGAGCCAGTGGGACTTCCGAGTGGTGTGGTTGGACGGCTTCGCACCACTATGGAATTTGCAGGGTCCATCCAAAGTCTGCTCATATGAGAAGGCCGGCTACCAGTTGGGCCTGCCGCCCTTCTAGTGTTTGGGCGGAGGCTGCCCTTCCGGCTGCTGGTCTTTGACTGTCGCCACCTGCCGACTAGTGGAAGTCGGCTGTGGGCCTTTGTGCTTGTGGTCGTTCTGCTATTGACGCTGACTAGTGTCTCCAGCCGTGGTTCAAGGAGCCTGAGGAGCCACCTTGCCTGTCGCACGAACTTGAATCTCCGTCTTCATGGAGGAGTCGGCCATGGCATATTTGTCTGCTATGATCAGCAAGTCGTCGAGGGTCTCCGGCTCATCGCAGAGAAGCCTGTGCTTGAGGAGGGTGCCCTCTCGGAATCCCGCAGTGAAGTAGTCAATGGCCTGCACCTCGTGCATGCCCTCGCAGGAGTTGCGGATCTCGGCCCAGCGCGTGAGTTAGTCGCGAGCTGACTCGTCGGGGCCTTGCACGCACAAGGAAAGCTGGCGAGGTTTAGGAGGCCGCTTGTACGTGCTGGTGAAGTTGCGGATGAAAGCGTCAGTGAAGTCGACCCAACTATTGATGATGCGGGGCCTTAAGCTGTTCAGCGATGTCCGGGCAGTGCCCTGGAGCATGAGCGGAACGTACTTCACGGCAACACGCTTGTTTCCGTTTGCTATGCTGACGGTCGTGGAGTAGTTGACTAGCCAGTCTTCCGGCTTCACGGAGCCGGTGTATTTGGGTGTGTCTCTGGCGAGCGTGAACCCTTTGGGGAAGGGCTCGTCTCGGATGCGGGGCCGAAACACGGTGGACCCAACTCATCTTCTTCCTCAAGCGCCAGGGATCGGTGGAGATGGTCGATCCGGTGGCGGGCGTCATTCTCTCCGAGTCCCTCTCGGCAGCCAAGGCGGTCGCCGAGTGTCGAGTGATCAACAGGCGGCAGGGAGACTCGCCTTTCCCTTCTAGGGGGAGGAGGCGGACAGTCGTCCCGTCGTTCCACTGTTCTTGGGCGGCCGTCTCGGTCGCGCTCTATAGTGATGCGAGTCCGACTGCGGCTGGCAGCCGGCTCCTTGTCCTTTCTTCCACGGACGCCGCCAGTCGGCGTCCGAGACGTCGCACCTTGGTCTCAGCGGTGAGGCAGGTTGTCATTTTGTCGGTGCGGCGCATCAGTGCGGCAGCCGGCCTCGTTCTGCTCCGCAGCCGCGTCAAGGAGTCGATGGACGCGCTCTGTCATCAAGCGATGTTCTTTGCCCTCGAACTTGTTCAGCTCGTCTGTCGCCGCCTCGGCGGTTCGAAGGTTCTCCGCAGGCGTGGCATAAACAGGGCGATTTGCCCCCAACAGGTCGGCGATGGCCATGCCGCGCTGCTGGACCATGCCAAGGTGGCTAGGCCCAGCTGGAGCCGGTGTGCCGCCCATAGTATAACGCCCTCGATGCGGCTATATCTCCCATGTGCCGAAGCACGACTTAGAGGCATAACCGCATTGAAAGCAATGTAGCAAGTGAGGTAATCTTCACACAACCCATGTAATGCAATAAGGGAAAGAGATACATAGTTGTCTTACAATCGCCACTTCACACAATTACATGAATAAAGCATTACATCATCCAGATACAATCAAGGTCTGACTACGGAACCAAAATAAAAGAAGACTACCCCAAAAGCTACACAGATCCCCGATCGACCCCAACTGGGCTCCACTACTGATCAACTAGAACAAAACGACACAAAGGACAAGATCTTCAATGAGCTCCTCCTTGAGCTCGGTTGTGTCACCTGGTCGGTAACATCGGCACCTGCAAACTGTTTTTGGAAGTAACTGTGAGTCACGGGGACTCAGCAATCTCACACCCTCGCGATCAAGACTATTTAAGCTTATAGGAAGAGTAAAAGGTATGATGTGGAGATGCAGCAAGCGACTAGCATATTTGGTGGCTAACATACGCAAATGAGAGCGAGAAGAGAAGGCAAAGCACGGTCGGACAACTATGATCAAGAAGTGATCCTAGAACAACCTACGTCAAGCATTACTCCGACACCGTGTTCACTTCCCAGACCCCGCCGAGAAGAGACCATCACGGTAACACACGCGGTTGATGTATTTTAATTAAGGTCAACTTCGGGTTTTCTACAACCGGACATTAACCAATTCCCATCTGCCCATGACCGCGGGCACGGCTTTCGAAAGTTCAAATCCCTGCAGGGGTGTCCCAACTTAGCCCATCACAAGCTCTCACGATCAACGAAGGATATTCCTACTCCCAAGACATTCCGATCAGACTCGGCATCCAGGTTACAAGACATTTCGACAATGGTAAAACAAGACTAGCAAAGCCACCCGAATGTGCCGACAAATCCCGATAGGAGCTGCACATATCTCGTTCTCAGGGCACACCGGATTGTCCAAGGTTCCAGTAGGCCAGCCCAGAGTTGCCCCTGGTGGCCACCGGCAGCTGACAGGTTGGACCAACACTCAGAGGAGCACCGGCCCAGGGGTTTAAATAAAGATGACCCTTGAGTCCGCAGAACCCAAGGGAAAGAAAAGGCTAGGTGGCGAATGGTAAAACCAATGTTAGGCCTTGCTGGAGGAGTTTTATTCAAGGCGAACTGTCAAGGGGTTCCCATTATAACCCAACCGCATAAGGAACGGAAAATCCGGGAACATAACACCGATATGACGGAAACTAGGGCGGCCAGAGTGGAACAAAGCACCAGGCATAAGGCCGAGCCTTCCACCCTTTACCAAGTGTATAGATGCATTAATTAAGTAAGAGATATTGTGATATCCCAACAAAATATCCATGTTCCAACATGGAACAAGCTCCAATCTTCACCTGCAACTAACAACGCTATAAGAGGGGTTGAGCAAAGCGGTAACATAGCCAAACAACGGTTTGCTAGGACAAGGTGGGTTAGAGGCTTGGCTCAACAATATAGGAGGCATGATAAGAAAGTGGTAGGTATCGCGACATAGGCATAGCAAAAGAGCGAGCATCTAGCAAGCAAATATAGAAGTGATTTCAAGGGTATGTTCATCTTGCGTGAAATCCCACAAGGAAGAAGAATGAGTCCATGAAGAAGATAAATGGACGTAGTCGAACGACTCCTCACAACATGACGTCATCGGAACCAACCCGAAGAAGCAACACCGGAAAAGAGCAAACAATATAGTAAACAACCACAACATAAGCATGGCACGGTGCGCAAACAAATATGATGCATGTCCGCTTTAATGAGGCATGGCATGGCAAAGTGCACAAACAACCCTACAAATTAAGTGGAGCTCAATATGCAACTCCATTGCATATTGACGAAACACCACATTCAAGTTATTTAGTTCGATCTCGTTTGTGTACCCAACAATATTAAATGTTATTAAACATGGCAAGAGGGTGAAGCAAAGTAAAACTACCTATCTAGTCAAGTTTAAATGAGTCCGGAAGCAACGAACAACAATTCCGGTAAATCCCCATATGCATATATTAGGTTTGGTACTGTTCTGCCCTAAACCATATTTTAGAGTTGTTAAACATGCAAATCAATGTCACCATGTTAAACTAGGCATTTTTCTACCCCATTTACATATAAAGTTTATTAAATTTGGAGTTACGGTTATTTAGTTATGAATTAAATCATTTTAACAAGTTATTTAACCAAATTTAAGAAAACAACATTTTAAGCATTTTAAACATGGATGAAAAAGACATATTATGAAACTAGATGAAAAACTAAGCATATTTCATATATAAACTGTTTTAAACCGATGCACGGTTATTTAGTAATTAGATGCATGAAGTCTAGGGGGTTTTCTGCAAAAGCTGCTGTCTCTGGAAAAATACTAAAAATGCAAATCTGATAAAAAACAGGAACTGGACCGAAACAGGGGCGGCTGGGCGCTCACCATGGGCCTTGGCTCGGAACTGTGGAGAGGAGGAGGCAGGCCCGCAGCTGGTCTAACAGATCTGGGCCACGGGGAGGCTTGAGGCCCAGGTGGCTTCCCACGCTGGCACTTGAACGGGTCAACGGGGAGGCTTGGCCGAAGCAGAGCAGCGCACGACAAGGCCAGCGGGCACGAAGCAGAGCAGCGCCCGAGCTCCGGCGAGCAGGCAAGGTGGAGGGAGAAGGGCGGCAGCGAGGACCACTCCGGCGAGGCATGTACTTGGTGCGGGGTCTACGAAGGAGCGGCAGCAGTGGTTCGAGACGGCAGCAACGACGCAGGCGGTGCTCCCGCATCGCGCTCGCCGGTGCGGCGGCGGAGGCCAGGGCAGAGAGGTCCTCGGGGCCTTGGGCGATGGAGGTCGCCGGAGGACGAGGTCGCCGGCAGCAGGTCAAGCTTCTTCTCAAGGACGGAGGCGCGCGAGGTGGTGCTTCGGCACAGGAAATCAAGGCGGAGGGGTTGACGTGCTCAGGAACGAGGGCGCCATGGGAGGAGCTCGGGGTGGAGGAGAAGCACGGCATTGGACTAGGCGTCCTGCAGGTCTGGCAGGGATGCCGACCCAAAGGTGTGGAATCGGCGAGGCGGCGGAGTTTCTTCGGCAACCAAGGCGCCTCACGTGCTCCCTGCTGCAGCGGTACAGAGAGAAGGGGAGATGCGTGAGAGAGAGAAGAAACGGTAGAGGAAGAAGAGAGAGGGACGGGGCCTTGGACCTGTTGGCTCGAGGAGAGGTCAGAGGAGGCCGCGGGGTCCTACTAGTGCTACTTCCTATCGCCGGCGGGGACGGCTGGCTCGATCCGCTCAGGGTCGAGGTGAGTGCCTCTGTGGGAGGGTGCGGGAGGCAAGGCTGCGGTGATGGGAGCCTCCTGGGTCGTCGGATTAGATATCTAGCGGTCCAGATCGAGTGGGAGAAGGCTGCGGTGGTTGGTGGAGTGGATCCGAGGGAGGGGAAGTGGATCTGGTTGGGTGGCTGAGAAAAACGAGGAAGATGCAGCGGCTACCGAGGGGATGGATCCCGAGGGGGATTTGGAGTGTGGCGAGGGCTGAGGGGGACAAACGGCCTAGTTTTTAGGGTTTCGTCTGGTATATAGCAAAAGGATTAAAAGAGAGGGATTTGGATCATCGGATCGAAATCCGACGGACGAGAATAAAATAGGTAGGGATTCCAAAAAGAAAAACAGAGATGTTTTGTAGATGTTCGGGGATGATCCGGACCCAACCGAGCCGACTGTCCGAGTCGGGTTCAGGACAACTATCGGACGCGCGTGCGAGGAGGGCCGCAGGCTGACGAGAGAGGTTAGGTTGGCCCTGGCGGTAGGTAGAGTGGGCTGTGTAGACGGTCTCGAGCTGAGAGAAGAGAAGAGAGGGAGGCCCGGCGACTGTTTTCGGAGACCGAAAACATCCGACGAAAAGACCAGCTATACTGCCGCTATAGTTAATCGTTGGGGCGTCAAACGAACTCCGAATGTGATGAAACTTGACAGGCGGTCTATCTACACTATAATAAGACCACACGCCAACTTTCATCCCATTCCGAGAACATTTCATGGCCACTTATAAAATAATATTTCGGAGGTGCCGCGGGCGCGTCCGAGTGTGGTCGGGCTCAGAATGGACAACGGAAAGAACGAGGAGACCTGGACATATGCAACTTTTAAAAACATGATGATGCAGTGCACATGATGACATGAAAGATGCAACACGCAAGCAAATGACAAGGCAACAACAGCGAATAACTGGAAGACACCTGGCACGTCGGTCTCGGGGCATTACACACAACACGGTCCACCTCGCGTTGGTAGGCCTCTGATAGGAGTCTCATGCTGGCCAGCTTTTTGGCGCCTTCGACCAGCTGAAGGCGGCGTGCCTCCAGTGTCTCGGCGTCGGCGTCTTCGGGAATGGGCGCTGCCAGGTCTTGCAGCACCGTGTTGAGCGGGTCATAATCACCCCCACCGGAGTGCTCGCCATGATCAATGACAAGCACTTCCGCGATGGTACTTCCGCCGCTCTCCGCACAAGGGAGCGGCTCATCATAGACCAGCACGTTGGTGGGGAACGTGTCAAGCGACACGGTGTCGGAGTCCACCAACATCGGACCAGTGGAGCCTACGGACTCCAAGTCCCCAGCTGGATCGATGGCGATGTGGAGTTGATCGAGGAGGCCCGCGAGGAGGCTGTCGGGGCCGCCTTCGCCCGTTTCGGATGCGGGCTCGTCGGAGAGGCAGACCTCGCCGACAAGATTGGCGAGGCAGCTACTGCTAACTGAAGCCGATCGATGGGATGAACAG
>NC_057812.1:599307881-599312302 GCF_018294505.1 Triticum aestivum
AGGACCCCGTGGTGTGGTGGAGGGCTGGATGAACAGTAGACGGTGGTGGGGTGACCGTGGAGGGGTGGATGAACATGACCCCGTGGTGTGGAGGGCAGGATGAACAGTAGACGGTGGAGGGGTGCCCGTGGAGGGGTGGTTGAATAGGACCCCGTGGTGTGGAGGGCTGGATGAACAGTAGACGGTGGAGGGGTGGTTGAACAGTAGCCAGTGGAGTAGCGCGCGGTGGAGGCTAGATGAACAGGAGCCCGTGGAGGCTGGAGGAGGTCGGCGGTGGATGAACAGTAGCTTGTGGAGGCTGGAGGGGGTCGACGGTGGAGATGAGCAGTATCCCGTGGAGTCCCATTTTGTGGTACGCCACACCCCTCCCGATGAATAGGACCCCGTTTCGACCGTAGCGCTCCAACACAAGTCCGTTTCCTCCGTTTTGCGGTACGCCACACCCCTCCCGATCAACAGGACCCCCGTTTCGACCATAGGAGGTCCGTTTCCTCCGTTTTGTGGTACACCACACCCCTCCCGATAAACAGGACCCCCGTTTCGACCGTAGGAGGTCTGTTTCCTCCGCTGTGCGGTACGCCAGGCCTCGTTTCCATCGCCTCTTCCGTCCAAGCCCTCCCGATGAACACGACCACGCATTCCGTTCAAATCGATGAACACGACAAAGACGCTGTTTCTCCGTTCCGACCCAGCCATGTACACGAGCCCTCGCCGTACGTATGCGCGAGTAGGCGTTCGAGACCCCGCCTGTATGCACACATACATGGCCGTATTCTCTTTCTTGCACCATGGCCGCCTCTACAACGTCACGTGCGCGCCTCTACATCCACCAATATATATGTACGTACACGTTCGCGACCAGAATGACAACGCTATGTACACTTCGACAGGTGGGTCCCGACTGTCAGGCACTTCCTTGCCTGCGAAGATGTAGCTGGTGGGTCCCAGCAGTCAGGGGGGCGAAATACGGTGGCCCATCCGGTGGGTCCCCGCTGTCAGGTGGAGGAATAATTATTTTGCACGTAATAAGGAGGCACTTCCTTGCTGCGGCCGTGGACCCAGCTGTCAGCCTCTCCACGTATAGTCCACGTCCGATGGAAGTCGTTCCTTGACCATGTTGACCATACCGCCCCAAGAGCACCAGGGAGGTGGATGACGGCGAGGCCTAGGAAGGGGACAACGTGGAGCCGGGGAAGACGCGACAGTGGATGCCCACGCGTAGAGGAGTACGAGGGTTCACTGGTTCGCTGCGGTGTGAGGCTGCCGTCGCCGCAGAATAAAAGGGGGTGTGGGTGAGTAGAGGGATGGCCTGGCCAGCGATGGGAGTAGTAGGGTGCGGTGAGGCCTCCGCCGCATCGCAGCTGGCCACGGGAGGCAGGAGCACGAGGCACGATCGGCGCTGGTTTGGGCGGCTGGAGCAAGAAGACCAGAGGTTGAAGAAGCACTACAGCCGTTGGATGGACATCGTACGGTCAGTCGAGCTAGAATCGTGCATATTGACTAAGTTGACAAAGCCCTTCGTCCCCGTGAACTTAGTAGGCCCACTATACTGGGTCCCAGCTAGCAGGGGGAGTATTCATTTTTTTGTGCGTAATAAGGAGGCACTTCCTTGCGTGCGAAGATATAGCTGGTGGGTCCGAGCTGTCAGCGGCGGTAACGTTTTTTTTCGCTAAATATAGAGGTCGTTTCGGTGGGTTCTAGATGTCAGGTGGAGGAAATCATTATTTTGCGTGTAATAAGGAGGCATTTCCTTGCGTGCGGCCGTGGACCCAGCTGTCAGCCTCTCCATGTACAGTCCACTTCAGATGCATGTCGGTCGTTGACCACGCTGAACACGCCACGCCGAGAGCACCAGTGCGGTGGACGACGGCGAGGCCTTGGAAGGGAACGACATGGAGGCAGGGAAGACTTGGCCGTTGTTTTTGTTTCCAACATGGAGGGGAGTACAACTGTACGAGGGTTTACTGGTTCGTCTGCCGTCGCCAGAGAATCCGCTCATACTACTCCCTCCGTCACAGTTTACAGGGCGTGCTTCATTATGATGCATTTCTCTCAATGCATTTCCACCACCAGAGAGACTTTAGACGCGTTTGGTTTAATGCTCAATTCATTAGGGCGTGGTAACCGCAATCAAGTCCACAATTTTCTCTCCATGTACTGTACTACTATGGAGTGCATGCATGTGTGTCCCCGGGGTGGAAGCACTGCATGCATGTGTGTACGCATTATTCCCTCTAGTAATAGACGCCGTGCTATAACTACCAATGCTATTTTCCAGGCCGACCGCTAGTCGCCTTGGTCCCACAGATTTTTTTTTTCTTTTTTCTGAAGCGCGCTGTATAAACAGTGACGGATGGAGTAGTATGAGCGGATTCAAAGAAGAGCGTATTGATGGTTGCTTCTTCAGAGCAACTTATAGTGGGAAAGGTGGGGCTTATGATTTGACTTCTCATTACTCACTATTAATGCGGCGCAACGACCGGGCTGAGTCTCACATGCGGTTGTGCACTACCCCCTCGGTTCTTAAATGTACTCCAGAGTATTTGTCTTTCTAAAATATGTTGAAATCTCTGTTAAGACGAATAGAATATTTAGGAACGGAGGGAGTACACATACGAAGCAAAATGAGTGAATCTACACTAAAATATGCCCGTTTGAAATTTGTAAAAAGACAAATATTTAGGAACGAAGGAGTATAATTTCGTGCATGGCACATGGAGCCGTATGATGAAGAGGCTTCTGGCAATGCTATCAAGCTTCCATCATTTGTTTACATAATTGACGTACTATACAAATAATTTTCCAGCGACATGAAATTGTACAATGGTGTGAGCTTTCAGCTTTTGTTTCACGTGTCTTGCCATCGATGCTCTTTCGAAAATAATAAAAAACTAACTTCCTTGCAAATGCATGTCAATTATTAGCAGATCAGAGCTAATAATTACATCACAACTGAAGACAAAGTTGTGAGAAGGTGTTAAATTAAAATTGATCCATGCTTTCATTGGCAGCAACGTGCCCCCAGCTCTGTCTAAATCAACAAGGCATGTTGGGGAAAAAAGGTAGCTGTGTGGAGCATGCAACATTCCGATCATTTTGTGCAGTTCCACTAAAATAGAGCTAAGCGTCCCTGTTCCAAAGATATCAAGTGTGATTATGATAATAGAGGACTGCTGATGAAACAATAAACACACAAATAGAAGCGGGTCACCTTTGCGGTCTCTCTAAAGACTAACTAGTTGGAGAAGATTAGGCTCGAAGTTGGATGAGGAGGATAGAGCAAAACCAATCTCCCTTTGTGCAGTCACACTGAAATGTAGAGACGTTGCCCGTGTGACATTTTAGTACAACTACACAGAACACTCTTACGAAAAAAGTGATTTGTGCAGTTCACCAAAAGGTCGCAATAGCAACGAGGTGAAATGGATAGCCCTGTTTGCAAAAAAGAGGTAGAAAGGAAACAATTACTGGACAATAATAGTTGATGACACATGCGATGACAAAAAAAGAAGCACATTCCTTGTCCTAAGGGAAGATAACAACACGGTTGTGTTTGTCTAAAATGATGTGAGGATGAGAATGCAATATGGAAAGTACGCCGGACGAGCTATGTTTTGGGCAAAGAACTATGGAAGATCCGCATGCAACGACGTGGGAAAACGGGCAGTGGAGAAAGGCCGGAGGGGATACCTGGAGGTCGTCGGGATGTAACTAGGTGAGCGGCGGCGGGCGGAATCTGCGAGCAGGTGGCGTAGGCCCTGCCGCGCCGGAGCTTGGTCAGAGAGAACGGCGTATACCGCAGATCGGGACGTGCTGCCTCGGCGCAGTCAAATGGAGAAACGATGCACTTCCTTCCTTTCCCCCGGTGGACGGGATGCGGCCGAATCAGTCACCAACGGTGAGAGAGAGAGAGAGGCCACCGCACTCCCTTTCCCCCGGCGGACAGGATGCGGCCGGATCAGTGACCAACGGTGAGAGAGAGAGGTCACCGCACTCCCTTTCCCCCAGCGGACGGGATGCAGCCGGATCAGTGACCAACGGTGAGAGAGAGAGAGAGGCCACCAGAGCCTTGTGTGAGATACTCTGAAGAGCGGACTACCTTTTCCTCCATGAAAATCGTTTTATATTCTGTGTACGTGCCATTGAGCGCTATAAATTTATTTAAAAATAACGCGGCAACGCGTCAAGTCGAACTTTGTTTCGTGCACGCGTGGTAAACTACCTCCCTAGGTAAACAACCGCTACAGGCGTTCAAATTAGCACGTGGGTTGCCATTTCGTAAAGAAATGAGATCCACCATGTACCCGCGCGGGTGTGGCTGGGCACGAAGCGTGAGTACGTGCACGGTGCACCTATTCTCTTCTTGTATACGTACACCACCTACGTGGGGTTGTGTGAGAGAGATACAAACCTAGAGAGAT
>NC_057812.1:599312531-599333055 GCF_018294505.1 Triticum aestivum
TTAACATATGCAATGTGTGTGAAATAGAGTCCTGGATATAACATATATATAGAGGGGGCGATCCACGAGAAGAGAGTGGAGGTATCATCGACTTGAGGTGTCTATAGAATCGAAGAGAGGGATGATGTGTGTGTGTGTGTGCGCGCGCGCGCGATCGATAAAGAGTGCCATCGAATTTATGTGTGCCCACGTCAAAGATATAGAGTGGCTGGCCTACTGGAATGTGAGATGGGACATGTGCAGTTTGTCTCTGTGGCATGGATACTTACCTTCAGCGCTTGACTATCGGTGTGGGGTGGGGGAAGAGGGAGGGCCAATTAACTATAGAGGTACAATGGCTGGTATATGTGTGGAGGAGGAGAGAGGCCTACCTCATGTATTAAGGAGAGAGATCTGCCTGATGTATTAAGGGAGATCGATCGGCATCCATGCATATGTGCAGGAGATGAATAAGGTTAGGAGAGAGACAGAGCTAGAGTGTTGGAGGGGGTCGTAGTGGAGTTGCTTCTAACAAATGGTGGGATAGGCTTGCTAGACAAACGGAGGGCACGCCCGCAATATCAATAAGAGAGGAGATGGCTGCTTGTTGTCTATGCACGTGCGTGTGCGAGATGGGTTAGGAGGCATGCACGAAAGATGGGGGGACGATGTGGTTGTGGTTAGCAGACATAACTACATAGGAAGATCAATCGACCTTTGTAAGAGAAAGGAGAGACATAACTTGTGAGGTACGTCGATCGATGGGTGGAGGTAGTTAAAGTTGATCTAGGTATATGTTGGGAGATCGATCGGTATACATGCATGTGTGTGTTAGAAGCAAATGAGGCACGAGGAGAAGGATAGAGAGAGAGGGATGCATGTAGGAGGTGGTATGAGAGGCATACTATATCGAGGGGGAGGAGTGTGCGAGTACGAGAACAATGAAAAGAGTGGTGGGAGTGAGGCATGGACGGTGACAAGAGAAGATGGGAAGCTTGGGTTTGTGCTAGGCACACCTAGCTAGAGAGGCATATCGATCGATGTGTGCTGTAAAGAAGGAGCTGGGGGACCTACACACACCGTGGGTGAACGACCTAAAGTGAAAACACGAATTTGCGCGATGGAGCTAGAGAATGCTGAGGGAGGGTGAGAGGGATGCGGGCGTGTGCATGCACAAGAGAAAGTTAGCGCTAGCTAGAAGATAAGAGGGTTGTGTGGGTGTAAAAGACGAATAGAGATCATATATACTTCATTATAAAAAGCGAATTCGGATATTTGAAGAATTTATCATAGTGTTTAAAACCGACGGATGTGTAAATATATATAACGGTGATAAACATGGTGTGGTTATGAACATGGTATACTACATTTAATATATTTTATCTCTACTCTTATAAAAATGGAGTTGTTGATGATGCTGTGCCTGCCATCCTGCATTATAGGCCGTCTGATTTATATCTGGCGGATAGCAAGGAAACTTTGATGGTTGAAGTTGGCAACAATTATGATTGTAGATTCTTATTGAAATAGAGAAACGAATTTAAATTTAGTTCGAATTGCAGCGGTAGTATAGACATTTGGAATGCACTAAAATGTTGGTATGAGTAGGTTACATGCATTATACAGCAAGAGAAAAAAATTTAATCAGACATAACATGGATTCATACTCCCTCCTTCCATCTACATAGGGCGTAATGAGATTTTTAAGACCGCCTTTGACTATTGACAAGATTAATAGTACATGACATGCACAATGTGAAAATTATATCATTAAAAGAACCTTTCACAGACGAATTTAACGGTGTGCTTTGTGTAAGTTGCATGTCATATATTATTGCTCTAATGTTTGGTCAAACTTAGCATCGAAAAACGCATTAGGCCCTATATAGATGGAAGGAGGGAGTAGCTTTGAATAGCATTTGTATAGTAAAACGGGGCAAGACTCTCTCTTTGTGTGGTGTGAATAGTTTTATTTTTGTCGTTTTCTTTTTGGTTGAGGGAAGTGTGAATTGATTTGGTACGTGCAAGTACAATATTACGACATGTTAGGCTTGTCCCTGAAATTCAAACCGCGTCTTGTTATATCCCGAAAATTTAGATATCGTGCTCCCAAAACTGGCGCCTTCACAACCCGCGCCTTGCTATCCCGAAATTACAACGCGCGAAAAAACTCCCTCCAGCTGCCAAATCCCGACATGCGAAATCCCCCTTCTAACCCTGAGCTGAAAGCGCCGCTAGTTCAAATCGGTGGGGGGTACTTTTGTAACACACCCTACATTTTGGACAAGCGCGTTCCTAAGTCATGCTTCACCCCCTCCCATCACCCCCTTTTCGCCATTCGAAATCCCATGCCGCCATAACCTCTCCGCTCCAGCCGCGAAACTCCACCCTCCCCCGTCCGCCACGTCACCGCTGCCTAGCCGGAGCCTCTTCCCCGACGACGTCGTCCACCGCAACAGCTCGACCTCCCTCGTCCACCTCCCCGGATGAGGATTCGTCGTCCATCTCGCCGTCCCTCCGGTTTAGCCGCCCCGTCCTCCACCTCCAAGGAGCTGCTCTGACAATCGCCTCATCTGTCGTGGCTGCTCCATCCCCACAGCGCCGCCTTAACCTGCTCCACCGGAACCGCAGCATCCTCATCGACTCCTCGGACGAAGCCGCGGCCTACTCAGCGCCACCAAAGAGGTTGTACACTCATAGCATCACACCTTCTCCTTAACTCGACCTCCCGGCGCCGACGGTGCTCCATCCCGCACCCCCATGGAGCGGCTACCTTGAAGCCGGCGCCGCGGGCAACATCTCCACGGCGGATCTCCCCCAGTGTGAGGCCCCTTTGGCGACGGCGTCCATACCAGCCGGATCTGCTGCTGCTGCTCCGGCTATCGCTCGATCGCTCGCTCGCCCAGCTGCTGCTGCTGCTCTCCCCCTCACTCGTGCTGCTGCTCTGCTCCGATTAAGCCACACTTTAGTCGACTGAATCGACTTTTGGGTCAGTCGATTTTCAGGGGTTGGGGGGCTCGCCGGAGTTAAGGTAGAACAACCCATAGTGGGGACGGGGGCTCGCCAGAGATGTACCCCACTATCTATCTTAGGGTTCAGGGTGGGGGCGGTGGGCCTAGAGGGCTGGCCGGGGCAGCGGTGGCGAGTTGTTTCAGGGCGGCGAGGCGGCACTGGGGCTGGCGGTTCGGCCGGTGGTGGCTGGCGGCTCTGGGGTGCAGGTTGAAGATGAACTGCAGGCCCTCCCTAAACTACATATCAAGTGCCTCTCTGCTATCATTGCGTTCAGTTTCGACAGTAGCATTCAGATTCCACAGTAAATTTCAGTTTCGACAGTTAAGTTCAGAGTCAACAGTTTTTACCTCATCTGTTGTAGTCAGGTGGTTTTTGGTGATGTTAATTTTACATCCATTTTACATCATCTATTGGAAATGCTATTAGAATCCCACTTGAGATTGATGATGTCTGTCTTGTGTTGCTTCAGCCTTGACGTCTTACGGCTCACCGGCGCTGCTCCAACGACAGAATGATCCATCACAACAGAGCAGTGCCCTGGATGCCGTCTACAGATTCCTCAGATCTTCCTCCACACCTCCGACATCCACCTTTGCCTCAACTGCTTCAGCGACCAACCCAATGATGCTGAGGTCGACACGGCTACGGCAAAGAAGTTGTACACTTATTGCATCACTTAATACTATACATTCACGTTGATCCATTAGTGCTATTTTTGTTCAACCGAAAAACATCGATCCACTGGTTGTTACCATCACTCTAAATTTCTGCATGCTCTCCTTACATAATCTCACCATATTTTTTTCGTATGCATGTCAGATATTGTACACAGTCATGCTGAACATGTAGAGAAAAAGAGAAGAGTTTTGTGCGGCAATACAATGTCATGCAGACATTGCTCCATGGTGGGTTCAATGGAAAACCCTCCCCACCCCTCTCCAAATTGTAATCCAGTGGAAGATATCTGTTCTGAGGCGGATTCGGACGCCGCTGACCACTCCTATTTACCCCCCAAGGTGTTTGCTCTACCTTGGCATGATGATGTTAGTCATATCATGCATATGTTGCCTTGGAGTGCCTACTTTTGACATCATATATGTCGTCTGCTTAGTTTAGACATGTTCTGTATGCCACCTGTTTAGTTTCTATATCATATATGGGAATTATGCAGTCTCATGTCTTTTAGCCAGCCATAATATATGTGAAATGTGCAATGCCATCCTGTTTAACCAGGCACCATATATTTGAATGATATCTTGCCCATCCTTTTATTCATTACATTTCCATTTGTCGATAATGTTTGTATATTAAACTACTCTTCCTATGAATCAGCCATTTGGGTGGGAGATGGTAAAATCTGGAGTGAAAACAAGGCCTTTAGAGCAGACAGTGCTACCTGTCGAAGCAGATCTCTTGTTGGGTACCGATAGCTCCTCAGAGATGGATTCATAGACAGATGATCGGTCCTATTCCCCCACTGAGGTGTATGCTCTAACTTGGCACGGTTTATACTACTCATATCATGCATACGGTGTCTTACATTGCATAGTTTAGACATCATATACACAATATTCAACACCATGTTCTTAGTTCAGACATCATATCGAATGCCCTCTGTTTAGCATGTAAATCATATATGTGAATTAAATGTTGCGATCCTGATTACTTAGATAACATGTAGGTGAATTATGTCAGGCGATCATGTTTAGTTATTCATCATATCTTTGAATTATGTTATGCTATGCTATCCAGTTTAGATAGACATCATATATGTGAAATTATGTCATGCTATCCGTTTTAATTAAACAATATACATGTCAACTATTTCATGCCCTCTTTTTTCCACACTATCTATTGCATCTGTCTCTCATACAATCTCTGTACATTCAACTATGTTTCCTGTTTATCAGCCATTTGAATTGGAGCGGGTGATGCTAGTATCTAGCGGACTAAAAACACGGTCTTCAAATAAAAACAGTGCTACCTCTTGGTGGAGATAGAACCCGGGTTGTACATCCACAAGAACCAGCCCTACCACACATAACCCAAACTCTCGCAGATTGTACCCCTACTACGATGGACAGAGAACCAGCTTCACCCAATCTAACCACAACCCCAGCCGATAGTAACCCAGTTCCTGTTGACACAACACCATCTCCACCACAGAGCTCCCAAACAAGATCCGTTAGTAAGGCAGCTCCAGTGCACAAAGGGCCAGTACTATCACGGCGAACCCCAACTCCACCAGTTAGTACGCCTATTCCTGTGGAGGAAGCACAACCATCTAGTCATAGTTTAGCATCTATCGCATTTGATGTTGTTAAATCGTATGTGCGTATCTTCCCATCTTGGAAATATTATACTGAAGATGAAGGAAAATGCCAGTTGCAGGTGTTTGTCCAGGAGTTATGTGTAAGTAATGTTATTCATGGCAATTACTTTGCTTTGTCCCATACATCCTACCTCCATGATGGTTATAATATAGCAAATTTTCCCATTTTTCTCTATAGAGAAGGACCAATTTGGAAACTCAGGATGAGGTAACCTGTGCTTGGTAGCAGTATCGGAATTACCTGAAGAAAACGTACTTCACCGGCAAAGAAACTCATCAAATTCCCTTACGTTCTCCTGAGACACATTTACTGGATGATGACTGGGAACGCCTTGTTCTGTACTGTTCCCGAACCAAGAATGTGGTAAGGTCTATGAGCTCATTTTCTATTTTTATGTATTATATTCTTGCGTCTTACTGTACTCTGTTCATGTAGAACAAGTGCCTAAACCTGAAGAACAACTATTCTAATTTAAGATTAATTGCTACCATAGGACATAGATATATGTTTGTTTGATGCTTCTATTATGTACTAGTACTTGGCAATAGAAGACTTGGTAGTTTAATCCTGTCCACCTTATTAATGAACTGGTTCACCGAAATGAGTTTCATATACTAGTACATGCTAAACTTGTTATGTGTCTGCTTGTTTCTTCTTTTAGAATGCTGACAGAATATTGGGGAAGAGTGCCTTATTAAGCAACGGTAAAGGAAGTAATGCAGATAAGGTTCAGGATAGTGACACATCATGTCTTGGTTTAGTGTTGGAGTTACTAGCCACTACCGCTTGCACAAGCTATTCAAACTCACTGTCTAAATCAGTTCGGTTTGTTGAGTCTCAACTATAAGCTGAAAGACATCGATCAGCTGTGCTGCGACAAGAAGAGGAAGGACTGCGGAAGTCCCTGAAGCATTCAGATGCATACTTTCTGGTGCAACAGCAAGCGTTGGAGGATTTTAGCGCCAAACAGGACAAAGCTAATCAGCTTGCTAAGCTTATTGCCAGCATGGTGGATACCCAGGATAACGTTTCTTGAGCTCTTCTGAAGTTGTTTCAGTTATTCTCTTGTTTTGTTGCCGCGTTTGTTTGCACTGGTGGCCAATTTTGACGGCTAGTGTATATGATATGCTGCTTTGTTCCCTATATTTGCACTGGTGGCGAACTTTGATGCCCAGTGGATGTAATATGTGTAATAGCCGTGATAGCCTAGCATTAGTTGCTTGCTTAATTATTTCCTTGTTGTATTGTTTATTTGTTTGCTTGTAGTCATTGCAGTTCTTTTTCCGTGATTAACTAGTGGCTGCAATAACCTATTTTTTTAAACTAGGCCACAATAACGATGGGCTAATATTTACTGTAGTGACACTGGGCCTCCTACGGGACGTAGAAACAGTGGGCCTTTTACGGGCCGTAGAAACAGTAGGCCTTCTACGGGCCGTAGAAACAATGGGCCTTCTACGGGACGTATCATCAATGGGCCTTATACGGGCCGTATGATCGATTGGCCAAACATGGGCCAATAACAGGCCGCATTATGGTCGTAAATGGTCTAGAGTTGGAATCGTCCGTTCATGGGCCAACTGTAACGGGCCATCGTTAATAGGCCATGTTTGATGACGCTATGAAAACGGCCCAAGGTATTAACGGACCACAAACAGGCCGACTGTAACCAGGGGCTGAATTTGGCCCACAAGCAGAAAATGACAGTAACGGGCCATAAGTAAACGAATGCTGGAAATGAGCCCAAAAATAAATGGGCTCTGAGAAGGCCGAAAGATAACATGGGCTAGAAACGGCCCAATGGAATAACGGGCCGTTAATGGGTATAAAGTGATACAGTGTTCATTACGGGCCAGTTTCACCATGGGTCGTTAATGGGTGTAAAGTGATACACTGTTCATTACGGGCCAGTTTCACCACGGGTCATTAATAGGCCAAAAGTTACATAGGGCCTCATATGGGCCGAAAGACGTCATGGGCCATACATGGGCCAAAAGTGAAAACAGGCTGGAATCATATTGGATGGCCCAAATGATGCTACTGGGCCTAATTCGGATAGGGCGTAACGGGCCTTGGGTTAGCGGGCTGTAAATGGGCTATATGCGAATAGGCTGTTAACAGGCTTTCCATGGGTCGGCCCACCACCTTTTGACCAAGTCAAACGGGCCGGCCTTTTCACAGGAATGGGCCTCTGTTGGGCCATGCCACATGTCGATGTATCATAGGCGCCTATCTGACCAACTGACGAACTGACACGTGTTTCGTCCGGCCAATAAGAATTTTACACGTGGAAATTTCCCATTGGTCGGGGCTGTTAATGGGTTATTGGATCCAAAACCCGACCCGATAGCTTAACGGCATTCTGTTACGGTGCATGCCACGTGTCAGTCTCCCTTGACGAAAGCACTTCTGTGACGCGCGATTTATCATCATGGAAGTGGACACTTCCGTGATGATAATTTTGGTAATGTCATGGAACACTTCTACGACAGCACAGGTATGACTATCTTGGTTCTGTCATAAATTTGTCATGGATGTACATGCATGACAAAAAATGCGACCTACTGTGACAAACACGTATCATCACAGAAGTGTATTTTTTTTGTAGTGCTAGTTGGTTTATTTGGTGGAAGATCATATGTTCAGATCCTTTATGCGTATTAATACCCCTCTGATTATGAACATGAATATGATTTGTGAGTAGTTACGTTTGTTCCTAAGGACATGGGAGAGGTCTTCCTATAAGTAGTCATGTGAATTTGGTATTCGTTCGATATTTTGATGAGATGTATGTTGTCTTTCCTCTAGTGGTATCATGTGAACGTCGACTACATGACACTTCATCATTGTTTGGGCCTAGGGGGAGGCATTGTGAAGTAATAAGTAGATGATGGGTTGCTAGAGTGACAGAAGCTTAAACCCTAGTTTATGCGTTGCTTTGTAAGGGACTGATTTGGATCCATATGTTTCATGCTATGGTTAGGTTTACCTTAATACTTCTTTTGTAGTTGTGGATGCTTTCAAGAGGGATTAATCATAAGTGGGATGCTTGTCCATGTAAGGGCAGTACCCAAGCACCGGTCCACCCACATATCAAATTATCAAAGTGCCAAACGGGAATCATATGAGCGTGATGAAAACTAGGTTGGCGATAATTCCCATGTGTCCTCGGGAGCGTTTTCCTTTATATATGAGTTCATCCAGGCTTATACTTTGCTACAAAAATGATTGGGCACCTTGCTGCACCTTTTTTACTTTTGTTACTTGTTACCCGTTACAAATTACCTTATCACAAACTATCTGTTACCGATAATTTCAGTGCTTGCAGAGAATACCTGATTGAAAATTGCTTATCATTTCCTTCTGCTCCTTGTTGGGTTCGACACTCTTACTTATCGAAAGGACTACGATAGATCCCCTATACTTGTGGGTCATCAAACATCAGTGCTAACCTGGAGCCGAAATAGGAAAGCACGCTCATCGGGTTCATCCGTGAGAACTGGGACATCTTTGCATGGAAGCCTTTAGGCATGCCAGGTGTACCAAGGGAACTCGCTGAGCACACTCTCAATATTGATCCAAAGTTTAGACCGGTCAAGCAATTCCTTCGCTCTTTCAACGAATAGAGGCGCAAGGCTATTGGAGAAGAAGTGGCCCGGCTCTTGGCAATTGGGTTTACCGTTAAAGTTTTTCATCCTGAGTGGTTGGCCAACCCGGTGCTAGTACATAAGAAAAATGGCACCTGGCGCATGTGTGTCGATTATACGAATTTAAAAAAGGCTTTCAGGCTGATCCCTTTGCTCTCCCCCGTATTGACCAGATTAAGATGGCAGTTAAGGACCAGGAGAAGACATCTTTTATTACTCCCTTTGGAGCCTTCTATTACGTGTCTATGCCTTTCGGGCTCAAGAGTGCTCAGGCGACTTACCAGCGGTGTGTGCAAAATTTCCTTCATGATCAAATTGGGCGCAATGTTCATGCTTATGTGGATGATATTGTAGTGAAGTCTAGGAAGAAGGAGACCCTGATAGATCATTTGAAAGAGACCTTTGACAATCTCCGGGGCTACAAGATGATGCTTAACCCAGCCAAGTGTGTTTTTGGTGTGCCAATAGGCAAGCTCTCGGGTTTTCTAGTTTCGGAACGAGGTATTGAAGCTAACCCGGAGAAAATAAAGGCTATCACCTCTCTGGCTAAACCGGCATGTATAAATGATGTTCATCGTTTGGCGGCTCGTATTGCGGCCTTAAGCCGGTTGGTGAGAAGGCTATCCCTCTGTACCAGTTGATGATGAAGACATATCACTTTGTCTGGAGTGATTCTACTAACCAAGCATTTGAGGCTTTAAAGAAACAATTGGCTGAGCCACCGGTTCTTGTTGCTCCCATTAATAAAGAGCCTTTGTTTCTATATGTGGC
The DNA here is from genome assembly GCF_018294505.1 of Triticum aestivum. Lineage (NCBI taxonomy): Eukaryota > Viridiplantae > Streptophyta > Magnoliopsida > Poales > Poaceae > Triticum > Triticum aestivum. Next base: position 599,322,274 of record NC_057812.1, read on the forward strand.
CGCCAATAGCCGAGCTATTAGTGTAGCCATTGTGGTGTAAAGGAAGGAATCAGGCAAGGAGCATCTAGTTCAGCGGCTGGTTTACTACATCAGTAAGGTGCTTATTGAGCCCAAACAGAGGTATCCGCATTGGCAGAAGCTTGTGTATGGGGTATTCATGGCTAGTCGAAAGCTCAAGAAATATTTGCTGGGTCATCCCAACACTATGGTTAGTTTTGCTCCTTTAGGGGATATTATTCAAAACAGAGAAGCCACAGGCAGGGTAGCCAAGTGGCCCATTGAGCTTGGGCCGCATGGTTTGAAGTATATGCCTCGAACAGCCATCAAGTCTCAAGCACTTGTGGATTTCATAAATGATTGGACGTAGCTGCAGATACCTGAGGAGAAGCCGGATAACACATATTGGACTATTCACTTTGATGGATCCAGGCAGTTGGAGGGCTCGGGGGCTTGAGTTATCTTGACCTCCCCACGAGGTGATAAATTTTCTTACGTCCTTCGGTTGATGTTTCCTTGTACTAACAATGTAGCTGAGTATGAGGCCTTACTCCATGGTCTTCGGATGGCTAAGGAGATGAACTTAAGCCGGGTGAGGTGTTTCGGCGACTCAGATCTGGTAGCTCAGCAAGTTTTTGGCATTTGGGATTCTAAGGATCCACTCATGGCGGCTTATCGCCGAGAGGTTAACGCTATTGCTGGTCACTTTAAAGGCTATCAAGTTGAACATGTTCATCGTAGGAAAAATGAGGCGGCTGATGCTTTCACTACTAGGAAAAGGCTAATTAGTAGTGCACCTGTTTTGGCCATTAATGGCGCACTACAGGTGCGCCGCTATTAACACGCCACTGGTAACAAGTACTAATGGCGCACCCCTGGTGCGCCACTAGTATCCCAGATAATAGTGGCGCACCTGGCAGTGCGCCATTAATATGTCCCCTGGTGTGCCATTACTATGCCTCCTAAGGGGCCATATTTACCTTGTGCTCTGGGTTACTAATGGCGCACTTCTAGATAATGCGCCACTAGTATGTTTATTGCAGTGCGCCATTAAAGTGTAGTATGGTGCGCCACTAGTATGAATATTAGGATTTTTTTTCTTTTATGATATTTGCATAGGTTACAAAATATATTACTGCACAACATATAGACAGCACAACATATAAACAACAGATTTATCGAATACAATAGAAGATTAGTCTCCGAATACAATTCATCATATTAGTCTCCGAATTCAAAAGACCGAATAAAGTTAGAACACTACAAGTCTCGAGACCGCAAGTAGCGAGTTTGTCTTCACATTACAAGTCGATATCGATCATCTAAACTACCATCACATAGAAGAGAGTTGCGGTCATCACGATGAGCATCATCGCGATGAAACTAGTCTTCATCTGGTTCCTCCTCCGCTCCCTCCTCTCTCCCGCTAGATAGCGTGCGTATCTAGCTTCCTCCTCCACCCTAGTGGTGTACCCTTTGTAATTGTTACCGCTAAAACGGTGCACCTATCTCTGACACTCCTCCTAGTCGTCATAGACTCTGGGAACCTCACCCTTGTGCACGACATACGACGGCATCTCTATGCACTAGACAAAAAAACGTTAGTAGCAATTCATAGACAATACATAAGAAATATATAAGTATGCAACAAAAGGATCGGAAGAGAAAAGGAACACATTAATAGCACGATTCATGGTCCTACTAATAAATAGCATCGATTACATATAAGTTGAATGACTGTCCAATCCAAAGACACATACAAGTTCATTAAAGTTTAATTACAACATGAGCTAATCGATATTTCAGAACTACATAGCATCACTACTTTCGACTCGACTCAGGAACCGGAGCATGGATGAAGCCGCCGTCTTTCGTGATGGTCATGAAATCGCGATCGTTGTCAGCCTGCATTTGTAGTGTTGTTTCTATTTCACTGTTGGACGGTTGATATCTGAGGTAGAACTACCCTGAGGTACGGAGGACATCTTGATGGATGATTTCCGCAAACTCTGACTAGATGCGAAAGAATTCTTGTCCGAGGTCCACGTCCTAGATTGCTGACAAGCGTGCGGCCCAATCTTTGAGACTATTTGGTAGAAGAAGGTGATTATGGTCCTGTACGATCGCCCGAATGTGATGGAGGGCGTAGTAGGCATCCTTCTGACCGCCAGGCGGCTGCTTGACACAGGGGAACATCGTTATGTGGGTGAACACGTGCTTGCCGTACTTAAAAATTGGCCTCCTGAAGGTGCCTCCAGATTTGGCGTAGCCGGGGAGAACATCATCAAGAACTTTCTTGATATTTGTGTAGTCTTTATTCGACTGATGGTCCGAGTCGAAATACGTGGCCATGGAATAGTTCGGGCTTAAGATGATGAGTGTACAACGTGTGTCACTGCACAAAACATGCAATGTTAGAGAGAAAAAAGAACGATCGAAATCTAAGAAATCATATGTTACGGGGCGGTGAGGGGATGACTTACTCGGGAAAGTAAGGCACGAGGAAGTTATCCTTATCTGGCTTCGCCAGAATGATGCCTTCGAGGTATGAACTCGCGACTTGCCAGTCCCCAGCGCTGCCCAAGAGCTTGGCACGCATGTAGAATGGGTCGACTATCACAATGTCCGGGGTCTTGTCTCGAATGATCTGCATCTCCATACTTAGCAAAAATAGCCGAATGAAGGTGTAGTGCAGCGGATGAAGGTTAAACATAGCGAAGATGTCATCAAACTGCAGGACGATCATAGCCCCGATGGCGCTATCGATAAAGCCCTTGCCCTCTGGCACCTTGGCCACGAAAACCGGGTACGCCACATCATTCTCGGAGATACGCCGCTTCTCCAAAGAAAGAACACTATCATGCAGACTCCGCATAGCACTGGTTGCAGCATTGAGCAGATTAGTCGGTAGCATCGGCCTACCCGCCACATGCACCCTCCTCGAGATATCCTTAGATGAAGGTGGCCCGTCCTAAGCACGGATCGTACTCGGTGCCGGCTGGCTCGCACCCTTGTTATTCTTTCTTTTCCGTCCCTTCTTCTTATGCTGTAATGGGATCGAGTTATGCTCAGAGACAACCTTCTTGAGTGTGTTGGGGCTGATAATATTTCGCACCTCGGCTATCTATGGCTCGGTGAAGGCGGCAACTGGAGGCGTCTCCCAAGAACTGAACGCCAGACGATGCGTGTTGCAACTGGGTTTCTCCGCGGTACCAGCTAGATTGTGACCGTCTTTTGCAGGGTTGGGTTCTTGAGAAGGAGGCCCCAAGAATTTGTCACCGTACCCATCTTCGTTGAAGTACTTATCGACCCTGGTAAATGTACCATCGTCGTCATCCAGATCTTCTGCCATATGCATGTCCGGATTGGCCATATGTTCATCGTCGTCGTCCGGTAGCGTTGCGGTGGTCTTGCCATGGCTTGGTGCCGGCACGACTGGCGGTGTTGTCTGTGGGGTGGTGTCCCCGCCCCCCAAACGAATCTGGCTCTTCGGCCAAAGCATGGACCAGCCTATGCAGGCGCTGAGGGTCATCACATCATCTTCGTCGGCCCCAGGGGGTCGATACGGAGGTAACAAGTTGTCGCAGCCCCGCAGCACCCGAACCAGTTGAACCCTATACACGTTGGGTGGCATCGGATTACCGTGGAACAGGCGGTTGCCCGGTTGAACGATTCTGGCCTTGGCAACATCGATCAAGTCGCCATTCACAAAGTGCAGGAGAGTGCATGGAATGTCGGCGACCCCCTTTGAAAACATGTAGGGCATCAGGGATGCCCAGTCACAGGCAAGGAGATGAAGTCATCGGCCGAGAGGCTTAGTTACCGTGATGGAGTCGAGCTCGGCAAATGTCGAGGCACCGCCAACGGCGGGCTTGCAGGTGACGGATGGGTCGCTTGCTGCCGAGGTGCCGGCCGGCGTAATCTTGCCACACCCGGGTGCATTAAGCTCCAATGCTGGCACCGACGCCGGAGACACCAATGCCGCCTCCGCTAGAGACACCAATGGCGCCGCCGGAGCGTTGTGCGAGGTTCTGCCCGTGAAGCTGGGAATCCGGGGCGGCCCCTGTTGGTCGCCGGCAATCCATGCCTGTAGCCCCTCAAGCAAGGTAGGCATAATGGTGGTGATCGTCGCTCCCAGTTGGTCTCGAACTTGCTCTTCGACTATCTCTGGAATCCGCGCCACCTGTGTGTTGAGTTCTTGAATCTCGCGCTCCTGGCTTTCCGAGCTGGTATTTCTCTCCTTTCGCCCAGCGGTATAGTATTCTGACCATTTCTTGGACAAGCTTTGCCGGCCACACGACCAGCTGACGTCGGCTTACTGAGCTTATCCTTGTGTTTCATTATGTTCAACGCCCTATTTAAAGTGGTGTCCCAAAGGGAGCTCTGAGACGACCCCGCGCTACTGCTTTCAGTTTCCTGCAGAAGGAATGTGAACCATTTCGAAAATTAGCTTCATTAATTAGAATGCAACCATATGGAGCTAATTGCGCGGGTGTGTATTCCTTACCAGAACTAGCTCAAGCGCCTTGGTCTTCGGATCCGTGGTAAGCTCCTTGGTTACCGGGTCAATCTTGTACCAGGCCCTGACATAGTTCCTGGTCTGCTTGTCACGGTATTTATCGAAGAGGGGCGGTAGGCCTTGCTCGACACGCTCCGCGTCCTCCTTGTCTCATATACGTTCTGCCACTCTGTAACCGTCGGGACCGAGTTTGTGGACCCCTAAGTTCAAGTCTCGCATATCTTTCCACGACTGACTTGATTCCGCGGTTGCATTGCTCTTGCACTTAATCTTGAACTCCAGGTAGTCAGCTTCGCCGATCGAAGGATATGTCTCCTTCATCTTCTCATAACTATCACCTTTTTCAATCCTTCTCTTCACCGCGGCTCTCCAAGTAGCCAGGGCCGTGCTCATCTTCGTGAGAGCGGCACTGTTCACTTTATTCCCTGAGAGGCGTGTGTTTGCGAAGTCACCGGGGAACTTGTATCGTTCGTGCAGCTTCGTGAAGAGGAGGTTGTGCAAATTTCCTCGGTCACGATGCCTTAGGTTCTCGGTGTTGATCGAGACGGTCCTCTGAAGAATGCACACGAGCTGTCCCGTGTACCCCTTGACTAATTCTGGGGGCGTCGTTGGCTGCCCACTGGAGGACACTTCAGTAAATTCCTCCTTGACAGTGCCGAGCACGTTCGGGCGCCGGTCCTTCCGTTGCCTCTTCAGTTGGCTGCCATCTGTGTGTGCGCTGCCATCATCAGTGGTGGCATCCTCTGCGGCACCATCAGTGGTGTCATCCCCGACGTCACTAGGGGTTGTGTATTCAGGATCGGTGTCTTTCATGGCGTCCTCATAGCGGTGAGGATCTTCCTCCATCTCCTGGGACAGTTCCTAGAATGCCTTGCCCGAACCGCCGGCCTCATCGTTGTGGGCCATGTTTCCGCTCTAAATAGGAAAAAAGTTTGGTCAAAAAGTTGGTTATTGTCAAGGAACAAGATCTCTAAGTTGACCAAATAACCTAATTCTCGAGGAATGTCACCAAAAAGTTGGCTTCGGTGTGCGGTACAAAACTGAATGTTGCAAATCTACAGAATGAACAAGCTAAGGGATGCAAATGCCCGTAAGGCTTCAAGGGTGACGGCATAATGGCTCAGTGTTATTTAAGGGTTGGTTTGTGAGGAATTATCATGGTCTCATCAGTTAGGGTTTGTCGACACCGAGGCATCCTAAAAGCTAAGCTTTTATCATTTAAGGTTTGTGAAAGGATCGATATGATTGACTAGAGGGGGGGTGAATAGGCAATTAACAATCTTTAACTTTTCTTTACCCAATTAAACTTTGCATTGAAGTAGGTTGTCTAGATGTGCAACTAGGTGAGCAACCTATATGATGCAACAACAACAAACAAACAAGCAAGCAAGAGAAGTAACACTAATGAGCTTGCACAAGTAAAGGTAAGAGATAACCAAGAGTGGATCCGGTGAAGACGAGGATGTGTTACCGAAGTTCCTTCCTTCTGAAGGGAAGTACGTCTCCGTTAGAGCGGTGTGGAGGCACAATGCTCCCCAAGAAGCCACTAGGGCCACCGTATTCTCCTCACGCCCTCACACAATGGGAGATGCTGTGATTCCACTATTGGTGCCCTTGAACGCGGCAACCAGACATTTACAAACAAGGTTGGGGCAATTTCCAAAACTTTATCGAAGGCTCCCAACAATACCACGAAGCTTCACCACAATGGACTATGGCTCCGTGGTGACCTCAACCATCTACGGTGCTTAAACACCCAAGAGTAACAAGATCCGCTAGGGATAGGTGGGGGAATCAAAAATCTCTTGGTGGAAGTGTAGATCGGGGCCTTCTCAACCACTCCCGAGCAAATCAACAAGTTTGATTGGCTAGAGAGATAGATCAGGCAAAAATGGAGCTTGGAGCATTAATGGAGCTTGAGTGGAAGAGATGAGTCAACGGGGAAGAAGGGGACCCGCCTTTTACAGTGGGGGCAACAATCCAACCGTTGCCCCCTAAACAGCCTCGTAGAGGGCGGTACTACCGCGGGAGATAGCGGTACTACCGCTGGGTTAAGCGGTATTACAACTCCCTTCGGCGGTACTGCCGCGTAGAAAGGAGGGTAATGGGAAAGAGGGAATTGGGCAGTACTACCACGGAGGTAGGGCGGTACTGCCGCAAATGGGCGGTACTACCGCAGCGAGGTGCCGCACAATCGGACACAGAAAAAGACCCCTCGAATCGACGCGGTAGGGACCTGGCAAGCCAGCGGTAGTACTGCTGCGGAGTCACCGGCGGTACTACCGCTTGTGACCCCTTAGCGGTACTACCGCTGGGTACCACGATACTACCGCTGGGTACCAGACAAAGCCCACAAGAAGAGAGAAGATCTCTCCATAGAAGCGGAAGGGCTCGGAGGGTGAGAAGCGGATGTGTAGGTGTTGATTCCACCCAAGCAATACCAAAGAGGACCCCCTCTTGATAGTACGGTGCCCTCTATGCAACCTAGTCCACCGGAAAAGAAACGAAAGAGCTACACCGTCTTGAATGATACTCCGAGGGGAAGAAATCGTCTTGTGCCACGGATGAATCTCTGAAATGCTCAAAGCACGCGATTAGTCCGCAAACACGTTGTCATCAATCACCAAAACCACATCGAGAGAGATATGCCTCAACAGTTTGTCGATGCCGAGGCACCCTAAAAGCCTAAGCTTTCATCATTTAGGTTTTTATCGACACCGAGGCACCCTAAAAGCCAAGGTTTTATCATTTAGGGTTTGTCGACGCTGAGGCACCCTAAATGCTAAGTTAAGTTTTCATCATTTAGGGTCTATCGATGCCAAGGCACCCTAGGTTTACTGATATATATGGGTATCTTCTAATAATATACCCTATAAAGTATGGTGCAATAGTTAAAAAAAATAGCCAACAGTGACATGCAAGTGCTGACAGAAAAGGGAAGGAGAATTCTAAGTTGGGCCTAATCACTTGGCTCTATTGCCACCTATGGCAGTTGCATATTAGTTGTGCAAAAAAATTTAAGAGCGGGCAGTAATGAATAATATTTGATGGATACCTCAAAAAGCTAATCTAGTATCTCCATTTAACAGTTTTTAACTAGAAAGTGCACAAAGTGCAACAAACAGATTATTTCAACCCCCCAAACAATAATGATAACATTCTTTTCCTGAACTATAAACGACTCATGGTTTCGTCTGTCCACACATGAATTCAGTATATGTGTTTAATGCAGCAAGAATAAAGGGACACCACATGTCAAAAATCTCGCATCCAAAATTTCACAATTGAGCCTAACGTGACAGTGCATATATAACCAGGCTTATGGTGCATTGTACTTTCTACCTGTCCAATCTGTATTTGTTAGACTTAACTAAGTTAATTGTTATCTGCACACCCTAAATTTTTTATCTGATTAACACAAAATAGACATCTCAACACTTGCATTTGCAAATATAACACCATGAGCCACTTCAACTAGGTACTTCTCGAAGGACAAACACCAAGAGACAACAAACGTATCAGCCATTGATAGAAGATTCATAACTAGTCCTTAGCTTGAGCTTCTGAACTAGTACTAGCAAACCTAGAATAATGGCTCAAAAGCTGAACTATTTGAGCTTCTGAACTAGTACTGGCAAACCTAGAATAATGGCTCAAATGTTGAACATAGAATAGATTATACCATTAGTAATAACTATGCATTGCTCACATTGTAAAAAGGCACAGAAAGAGAGCAACTGACATTAGTAATAACTATGAGTTGATATCACACTTCTATATGTATAACACAAGAGGCGGTTGATCCTACTTAATTAAGTACTAAGATACCCTGGCCCATGCATTAGTCGCAAGTACCCCATATGTCCTATTTTTTATCAAAGTCATGCTAAAATTCACAGAAAATTTTAGCATGACCTTTGCTGAAAATAGGACATATGGAGTACCCGAATTTGCCAGAATGGAAGTTAATCGACATTCCGGCAAACTCAAGGGCCTCTCGAGGTACCTGCAAAATCATCACGACACAATGGTTAGAGACAAAACCACAGAAATTGTTTTCTGTAAAAGATTATCATCATCTTTACAAGTCTTTCTCAATGTGATCAATTGATTGATCAACACGTAAAACATGTCCAATAAGAGCATATAATTCAACAACTCCACTGAAAATGAGAGCTAAAAGATGCAGGGAGCAGAAACAACTCAGAAAAATCAACCTCATAAATGCCATAAAAGTAGTCTTGCAAACACTTCATATAAGAAAGCATTTCTCTTTTTTAGGGAAGAAAGCATTTCTCTATGGGGTTTAGCGTTTCTGTATTGGGTTAGGGATTGGGATAGGGAAGATGGCTGTGGGGGGCTACAAGAAGAAGTGGCCAGGCAGAGGCTCCTGTCCCGTGACATCCGGCAATGGACACTCACTGTGCTAGCTAGTAATTGCATTTTGTTTTCACCAACTACATACTATGCACTACTTAGTCACTAATTGCAGTCATGAAATTAGGAGATCCATCTATCTATGACATCTAGCTAGTTGCATCACTGACTAAAATTTTGGTTCAACTTTCATGGACATGCATGCTATTTACGGTTCAGTTCACGATACTGCTAGTGAAACAAACTTCCAAAATTATTTTTTCGTTCTCTAATGCAACATTTTTCTTCTTACCTACATGGTCACCTTCAAAACCATCTACACATAATCGACAGTTTCATTTGCACACTTCTTTACCCAAGTAAATCTAACTCATTCTCCTTACAGAATCTTTGTTCTAAAGCACCTACAAACAATCTGCAGTTATATACTTTTAACTTATTTAGCCGCATAATCTATGTACAGTCACAAATCTGATTCATTTTTGAGCTTCTTGAACCACAGAATCTTTTTTGCAACCATACAGCTCAAATTGGCAATGATTCACTTTTTGCAATGGCAGTCAGTACAGGCAGACAAATGGTTCACCAGTGCTCCTTCTATATATCAGAGACTTAAGATGTGTGTTTAGTGTGATCGTTTCCCCAAAAGAATAAAACAGACAACAACATTTGGGGAGCAACGAGCCACCGCGGCGGAAGAGAAGAACAGAGGGATTTGTCGCCCCTGCGTACGTACCCAATGTTTGCGGCGCGGAGAAGTCGACATTCCTCAGTGGAGCGGGAGCCCCGTCGCACGTGGCGTGGACGGCTGGCTGGTTGCTTCCCTCGACCTCTGGTGGCGGCATCCCTTGGGACGACAGCCTTGGAAATCCAATCGTAGGAGAAGAGGAAGGTGAGGACAAGGGAACATGAGGCGCAAGAACCGAGAGAGGAGGAGAAGGCAATACCGAATCGAATTGGGGCGGAATCAGGCCGGAGCGGTGCTGGCGTCGGAGTAGATAGACAGCGACGTCGCCTGGCCGGCGCGTCGTGTCACCGCGCAGGCCGAGGAGGGTTGTACGTGGATGTCCCTCCTGTGGATGAGGGGGCAGGGGTGGGGCGGCTCCGAGGCTCCAAGTCTCCGACAGCGCAGTGGGTTTGGGCGCCACGGGTTTCTAGGGTTTTGAGGGATGGGAAGGCGAGGGAGGGGGTGGGTGGGTGCGGTGAAGGCGAGGGAGGGGGTGGGTGGGGGCGGCGGAGCCCGGGAGCGAGGTCGCCGGTGGGTGGAAGGGGATCGGCGGCGGTGGCGAGAGGCAAGGGGCGAGATGTTAGAAGGGGGAGATGGGAGAAGGGTGAGATGGACAGGTACACACCTACATATAGAGGGGGGAACATTAGCAATGGCGCACCTTCTAGGGGTGCGCCATAAACCCCGTGATAGCAATGGCGCACCTTCCCCCAGTGCGCGGTGCGCCACTACTTCTCTTTTTTTGGATTTTTAGAAAATATTTATCAACTTTGTTACTTGAAAATATTTATGAATATGAAAAAATATCATCAAATTTATGAATGTGAATAGTTTTTTAGAAAACATTTATCAATATGAAAAATATCATCAAATTTGTTATTTGAAAATATTTATGAATATGAAAAAATATCATCAACTTTATGAATGTGAATAATTTTTTAGAAAATAGTTATGAATATGAAAAAATATCATCAAATTTGTTATTTGAAAATATTTATGAATATGAAAAAATATCTTCAAATTTATGAATGTGAATAATTTTTTAGAAAACATTTATGAATATGAAAAAATATCATCGAATTCGTTATTTGAAAATATTTATGATTATGAAAAATATCATCAAATTTATGAGTGTGAATAATTCTTTTAGAAAACATTTATG
>NC_057812.1:599333359-599346264 GCF_018294505.1 Triticum aestivum
ATTTATGAATATGAACCATAAAAATATTCAAAAATTAAACATTTGTCATGAGTTTAAAAATATTCATGAGTTCAAAAATTATTTAAAAAATATTAAAAAAATATTAAAAAATTGGTACACCAATGGCGCAATGCCTAGGGGTGCGCCATAAGTACCTTGATAGCAATGGCGCACCTTCTCCTGGTGCGGCATAAGCCATTAGTAACTTTTATTTTGGATTTTTTGTTGCATTCAGTTCTAAATTATTAAAACATTTATGAATATGAAAAAATATCATCAAATTTGAAAAAATATTCATGAATTCAAAAAGTGCTCATGAAATTTAAAAATATTCATGAGTTCAAAAAATATTAAAAATTCTTCATGAGTTCAAAAAAGTAACATGGCAATATTAACAAATAAACACAAATAAAAATTGGTATACCAGAATAAACATAAATACCAGAATAAACATAAATAAATATTCATGAGGACTAGATCAGAAGAAATATCATTTCAATATGTCAAAATACAATCGAGAAATGAAGACTACAATTTAAATACAATCGATCTTGGCTAGCTATCTTTTCACAATCTTCTTGCCCTTCTTTTTCGCAAATGGAGTTCTTCTGTTGAACGGACGTCCTTTAGGTAGGGTGGTCCTGCTTCTTGTGGTGTATGGCACTTCATCGTTGTCGTCATGTTCCATCTTCGGGTCGCCATACTTGTCGAAGTCTTGCTCATTCGCGACTCCATCCATTCCGATGATCTTCCTTTTGCCTCTCCTCACGACAACACGACTGGGCTTTGACGGGTAGATAATGAAGAAGCATTGGTCCACTTGGGAAGCTAGTACACATGGCTCATTTTTCGCGGTGACGTTTGCGCCCCGGTCTTGGATTTGGTTTCGGGTATAATCATGGTGGTGAAATACCGGTCTTCTTTTAGGACGCTCTTGGCCCATCTGACACGGAACATCGGGACCTTCTCTCCAGCGTAGCTCAGCTCCCAGATCTCCTCGATCCTTTCGTAGTATATGTCCTTGTCGTTATCGGTGTAGGATTCCATTGTTACCCCGGAGTTCTGATAACCATCGCTCTTCGTGTCCTTGTCCTCGGTGTAGAATGTGTAGTCGTTGATATCGTACGCCTCATAGGTCATCAGGTTGTGCTCGGCGCCCTGTGACAAGGCGAATATGAGTTTTTCTTCCGCGGAAGAATCCTCATATAAAGGGTACGATAGAAACTTCTCCTTGAACCAATGCGTGAAACATGAGTTGTGCTCTTTGATTATATCTCCGTCCGTCCTCTGTTGGCCTCGGTCATTGTACGTCTTCTCAATGAAGGTTTTGTGCTCTACCACCCAAGGACCGACCACGTCTATGTGTTGTAGCGCGACTAGGTTTGCCCATTCAAAGTCGGCGAGTTCACCCTCGAAGTCGACATGCATTTCGCCGTGACCATCGCGGTGACCCCATCTAGCGAGCCTGCCGAGGTGCCTATTGACGGGCAGACCAACGGGGTTCTCGATGCCTAGATAATTCGTGCAGTAGGAGATGCACTCTTTGGTCAGAAACCCCCTGGCTATGCTTCCCTCTGGACGTGACATGTTGCGAACATATCCTTTGATGACACCATTCATCCTTTCGAACGACATCATGCTGTGGAGGAACGTAGGCCCGAGTTGGATGATATCCTCCACGATATGGACCAACAGAAGCACCATAACATCGAAGAATGCGGGTGGGAAGTACATCTCAAGCTCGCATAGTATCACCATGATATCTTTCTGTAGCCTCCTGAGTTGCCTCACGCCAACCGACTTCTGAGAGATGACATCGAAAAAGTTGCATAGGCCAAATAGCGTTTCACAGACGTGCGCGTCCATCATCCCATGGATTGCAACTGGAAGTATCTGCGTCATCAGCACATGACAATCGTGAGACTTCATCCCGCTGAACTTCTTCTTCGCTGAGTCTAGGTATCTGCTTATCTTCCCCGCGTAACCGTAAGGAAGTTTTACTCCTACGAGGCAGGTGAAAAACTGCTCGATCTCCTCCTGACTTAGAGTGATGCACGCGGGAGGGTAGTCATTTCCGATCTTCTTGGCCTTTTTGCCTTTGTGACGACTTTCCGTGTCCTGCTTCACCTCATCATCATCATCATTAGCGTGAAGCTCCTCCCTGATGCCCATTGATTTCAAGTCTGTCCTTGCTTTTGGACGATCTTTGGTCCTCTCTGGCATGTTGAGCAGGGTACCAAGCAGACTCTCAGACACGTTCTTCGTGATATGCATGACATCAAGGCTGTGAGGCACACGGAGGATCTTCCAGTACGGCATGTCCCAAAAAACAGACCTCGTTTTCCATACCTCTAGCAGCGGCTCTGGCGCCTTTAGCTTCTTTCCCGGCTCTGACGCCTTTTCTTCTTTCCCGGCAGTGGGCAATCTTTCCAATTTTTCAACAGATCGTCTATTTCCTCGTCGCTCCTCGTAAGCGGGCGTCTTCGGGGTTCGGTTTCACCATCGAACTGATCCTTGCGTTTTCTCCATGAGTCATCATCACGAAGCCACCTTCGATGTCCCATGAACACGGTTTTCAAAGACCCGGGATCTCTATCTAGCTGGCGATACATTGTGTCATCCATGCACCTGACGCATTCAGAAAATCCGTGGACCACCTGCCCCGCGAAATATACGTAACCGAGATAGTTATGCAGCGTCGTGAGCAGTGCAGCTCTCATAGGGAAATATTCTTTCTCTGTGGCGTCCCACATATTGGCTGGCGTTTTCCACAGCATGTCTAGCTCCTCTTTCGGTAGCCCCAGATACAGATTGATGTCGTTCCCTGGTTGTTTCGGCCCTTCAATTAGCATACTCATGTGAATGTACTTCCTCTTCATGCACAGCAAGCAGGGAAGGTTGTACATCCACACAAACACAGGCCAGGTGCTATGTGTGCTTCTCTGGCTGCCAAACGGATTGACTCCATTGGTGCTCCCGCCCAGCACGATGTTCCTTGGATTGTCCCCAAATTCTGGGTGTTCGAAGTTCAACTCTTGCCACTGACTCGCATCCTTAGGGTGACTCAGCATCTTGTCTTTTTTATTTATCTCCGGATCATTTCCATCATCTTATCACTTCTTCTCCTCCCTATCCGCGTGCCAACTAAGGAGCTTTGCTAGCTTAGGGTCCGCAAAATACCGCTGCAGATGAGGAGTGATCGGAAAGTACCACACCACTTTTCGAGGAGCTTTCTTCCTCTTCTTGTATTGAGAGACGCCGCACACTGGACATATGGTAGACTCCGCGTGCTCGTCCCGATAAATGATGCAATTGTTCATGCACACATGGTATTTCACGTGTGGTAAATCTAGGGGACACGATTTTCTTCGCCTCCTCGAAACTGGTCGGGCACTTGTTCCCCTTGGGAAGACATTCGTGCCAGAATGACATGTTCTCGTCGAAGCATGTGTCGGTCATTTTGTGTTTTACCTTCATCTCCAGAGCCATGAGCGTTACTTTCAGGCGGGTATCCTCGGGCCTGCATCCTTCATACAATGGAGTACCCGCGTCTATCTCCAGTTGATCCAGCTTGGCTTTCTCTCGGGCGGCAGCTCTTGCGTTATCTGTCTGCTTGAGAAGCAGCTCTTGAATATGAGGGTCCTACAGACATCCCATCGATGGTACATCATCGTCTGCTCCGGCATCTTCATATTGATGATCATGCCCTTCATCTGCTCCGGCATCTTCCACATCATCATGTCTGCCATCTTCTACATGATGACTGTGTACTGCATCTACTTCGTGATCATGTCCTGGAGATTCTTCGTCTTCTCGCCCGCCCTTGCCGCGGTTGTCTTGCTGCCCTTCCTCATTTCTTGCCCGGCCCCCATGGACGACTTCATAATCATCTTCATCACCTTGCCACCAATAGCCATCAATGAAACCACGCAAGAGCAGGTGGTCCCGCACCTGTACGGAATCCGGGTCCATACGGCTCTCCAGCTTGCATCTACGACACGGACATCCTATCTCCGTCTTGTTCTTTTGAAGCATCTCGGCCTTCGCGGAGCTCAAAAACCTATTCATGATTCCTTCGATCATCGTGCGGACCATGGTCGCCTACGGGGTAGAGCAAAACGATATTTTAGAACCAAAAAAAAAGTTGGCATGACTTTGCCTAAAAATAGGACCAAAAAGAATGCATAGTGCCAAATTCTCGCCGAAATGGAAATGAATCAACATTCCGGCAAAATATTGGAAACTATCGCATTTTAAATACCGGTACCTACAAACACAAACATATGCAACACCAAAACATATGCAACACCACAAACATACGTAGATCTAGGCCATAAAAAGTGCATGTGCACGTTGTTGGAGGGAGAAAAAAGTATATCTACAACATAAAAAGAGCTTTCCCCTTACTTACCTATCAAAAAAAGGAAATTTAACCACTTAATTTGGCTGAATCTATGGTGCAAATGAGGTGAGGAGGAGGAGGCAGCCAAGACAAGCTTGGAGGAGGAGGTGGAGAGAATGAAGTGGGGAAAGTGAGTGTGGTAGGTGGCTGTCCAAAATATCTAGCTGCTCTCAGGTTACCAATGGCGCACCACATAACAATGTGCCATTAGTAACCCTGATTACTAATGGCGCACCTGTTATGTGGTGCGCCATTAGTAGTTTTGCAAAAAAAAATTGTTAGTAGTGGTGCACCGTGGTTGTGGTGCGCCATTACTAGTTTGAACTAGTAATGGTGCACTATACCCTGGTGCGCCATTACTAGTTTTGAAAAAAAAGTAAAAAAAATGTTAGTAGTGGCGCACAGTGTGTCGTGCGCCATTACTAGTTAAAACTAGTAATGGCGCACTATGCGCTGGTGCGCCATTATTAGTTCTGGAAAAAAAGTAAAAAATTGTTAGTAGTGGCGCACCATGGGTGTGGTGCGCCATTAGTGATATGGACATTAATGGTGCAGCTACACATGGTGCGCCACTGCTATATAGCAGTGGTGCACCACATATGTGGTGCGCCATTAATGTCCATATTAGCTATAGCCCTTTTCTTAGTAGTGTTTGCCGGTTAGGGTCCGAGCGTAAGCCAGTGCCACCTAACACTTTCCTAGATATTCAGCATAACCCCTCAGTAAAATTGCCTACAGAGGAAGATCTAGCTATTTCTAACCCGGAAGCACAATTGGTGGGAGCTCTTCATGTTATCCCTGATTGGACAGTCCCATATTTGGCTTATATGACCCAGGGCGAGTTACTTGAAGATGAAATTTTGGCCAGGCAAATAACCCGGCGGTCTAAGTCAATGACTATTGTCAATCAAGAGTTGCATCATCGCAGTGGCACAGAGGAGTTTCAGCATTGTGTTTCTCCTAAGGAAGGCTGTGAGATTCTATGAGAGATTCATGAAGGAGATTGTGGTCATCACGCCGGCTCTAAGTCACTTGTAGCAAAGGCTTTTCGTCCTGGGTTTAATTGGCTGACGGCTCATGTTGATGCAGAGGATTTGGTCAGTAAATGTGATGGTTGTCAGAAATTTTCACAACAAGCTCATGTGCCGGCTCAGGAATTGAGGATGATCCCAATTGCTTGGCCATTTGCAGCATGGGGGCTTGATATGGTTGGGCCTTTCAAAAGGTCCAAGGATAAAAAGACCCACCTTTTGGTGGTGGTTGACAAATTTACAAAGTGGGTTGAAGCGGAGCCAGTTAGTAAGTGTGACGCGACAACGACGGTTCAATTTTACAAAAAGCTGATTTTCCGTTTTGGCTTTCTCCATAGACTTATAACTAATAATGGAACTAATTTGTTCAAAGGTGCTATGAAAGAATTTTGTCAACGAGAGCATATTCGACTTGATGTATCATAAGTGGCTCATCCCCAGTCCAATGGTCAGGCTTATGGTCCCTTTGTAGAGGACGCCGGGTTGTTGGGTGGAGGAGTTACCCTCAGTGTTATGGAGTATCAGTACTACCCCCACAAATCTACGGGTTATACGCCTTTCTTCATGGTTTACGGAGCCAAGGCATGCTACCTCTTGACCATGCTTTTGTTTTCCCTTGAAGAGGAAAGGGTGATGCAGCAAAGTAGCGTAAGTATTTCCCTCAGTTTTTGAGAACCAAGGTATCAATCCAGTAGGAGGTAACACGCAAGTCGCCTAGTACTTGCACAAACAAACAAGAACCTCACAACCAACGCGATAAAGGGGTTGCCAATCCCTTCACGGTCACATACGAGAGTGAGATCTGATAGAGATAATAAGATAAATATTTTTGGTATTTTTGTTGTATAGATTGGAAAATAAAGATTGCAAAATAGAAATAGCAAGTTGATATGAAAATAATATGATGGAAGATAGGCCCGGGGGCCAGAGATTTCACTAGAGGCTTCTCTCAAGATAGAAAATTCTACGGTTGGTGAACAAATTACTGTCGAGCAATTGATAGAAAAGTGCATAGTTATGAGAATATCTAGGCATGATCATGTATATAGGCATCACGTCCGTGACAAGTAGACCGAAATGATTCTGCATCTACTACTATTACTCCACACATCGACCGCTATCCAGCATGCATCTAAAGTATTAAGTTCATAAGAAGAGAGTAACGCTTTAAGCAAGATTACATGATGTAGAGGGATAAACTCAAGCAATATGATATAAACCCCATCTTTTTATCCTCGATGGCAACAATACAATATGTGCCTTGATGTCCCTGCTGTCACTGGGAAAGGACACCGCAAGATTGAACCCAAAGCTAAGCACTTCTCCCATTGCAAGAAAGATCAATCTAGTAGGCCAAACCAAACTGATAATTCGAAGAGACTTGCAAAGATATTAAATCATGCATAAAAGAATTCAGATAAGAATCAAATATTGTTCATAGATAATCTTGATCATAAACCCACAATTCATTGGATATCGACAAACACACCGCAAAAAGAATTACATTGAATAGATCTCCAAGAGAATCAAGGAGAACTTTGTATTGAGATCCAAAGAGAGAGAACAAGTCATCTAGCTAATAACTATGGACCCGAAGGTCTGTGGTAAACTACTCACACATCATTGGAGAGGCTATGGTGTTGATGTAGAAGCCCTCCGTGATCGATTCCCCCTCCGGCGGAGTGCCGGAAAAGGCCCCAAGATGGGATCTCATGGGTACAGAAGGTTGAAGCAGTGGAAATAGGGTTTCTTGGTGCTCCTGGATGTTTTCGGGGTATATGGGTGTATATAGGAGGACGAAGTATGTCGGTGGAGCTGCAAGGGGCCCACAAGGGTGGGGGCGTGCCCTCCTTCCTCCTGGCGTCCTCACTTATTTCCTGATGTCCACTCCAAGTCTCCTGGATCACGTTTGTTCCAAAAATAACTCTCCCGAAGGTTTCATTCCGTTTGGATTCCGTTTGATATCCCTTTTCTGTGAAACACTGAAATAGGCAAAAAAACAGCAATTTGCACTGGGCCTTTGGTTAATATGTTAGTCACAAAAATAATATAAAAAGGTATATTAAAGTCAATTAAACATCCAAAACAAATAATATAATAGCATGGAACAATCAAAAATTATAGACACGTTGGAGATGTATTAAGCATCCCCAAGCTTAATTCCTTCTCGTCCTCGAGTAGGTAAATGATAAAAAGAGAATTTGTGATGTGGAATGCTACCTAGCATAATTCTCAATGTAATTTTCTTTATTGTGGTATGAACACTCAGATCTGAAAGATTCAAGACAAAAGTTTAATATTGAAATAAGAATAATGATACTTCAAGCATACGAACAAAGCAATCATGTCTTTGCAAAATAACATGGCCAAAGAAAGTTATCCCTACAAAATCATATAGTCTGGCTATGCTCTATCTTCATCACACAAAGTATTTAATCATGCACAACCCCGATGACAAGCCAAGCAATTGTTTCATACTTGTGATGTTCTCAAACTTTTTCAATCTTCATGCAATACATGAGTGTGAGCCATGGATATAGCACTATAGGTGGAATAGAATGGTGGTTGTGGAGAAGACAAAAAGGAGAAGATATTCTCACATCAACTAGGCATATCAACAGGCTATGGAGATGCCCATCAATAGATATCAATGTGAGTGAGTAGGGATTGCCATGCAACGGATGCACTAGAGCTATAAGTGTATGAAAACTCAACAAAATAACTAAGTGGGTGTGTGTCGATGTCAAAACCGGCGGATCTCGGGTAGGGGGTCCCGAACTGTGCGTCTAGGCCGGATGGTAACATGAGGCAGGGGACACAATGTTTTACCCAGGTTCGGGCCCTCTTGATGGAGGTAAAACCCTATGTCCTGCATGATTAATATTGATGATGTGGGCAGTACAAGAGTAGATCTACCATGAGATCAGAGAGGCTAAACCCTAGAAGCTAGCCTATGGTATGATTGTATGTTGTGGTTGTTGTCCTACGGACTAAAACCCTTCGGTTTATATAGACACCGGAGAGGGTTAGGGTTACACAAGGTCGGTTACAAAGGAGGAGATACACATATCCGTATTGCCTAGCTTGCCTTCCACGCCAAGTAGAGTCCCATCCGGACACGAGACAAAGTCTTCAATCTTGTATCTTCATAATCCAACAGCCCAGCCAAAGGATATAGTCCGGCTGTCTGGAGACCCCCTAATCCAGGACTCCCTCAGTAGCCCTTGAACCAGGCTTCAATGACGATGAGTCCAGCACGCAGTTTGTCTTCGGCATTGCAAGGCGGGTTCCTTCTCTGAAAACATCACAGAAGAATTTGAATACGAGGATAGTGTCCGACCCTGCAAAATAAGTTCCACATACCGCCGTAGAGAGAATAATATTTTCGCAAATCCAATTTGCTGACTTATTTTGGTAGCATGACGTTATGTCATGGCCCGATAATTATTCGAACCGTTTTTCTTCAACCAGCTCCACACATAATGGGAGGCGGTTTCTTGACACGTCTTGTCAAAGTAGAGATCATGTTCCCTTATTACGGGATTCTCATCAATACGGGTGTGGTTAACCCAACCGTGCCACCAATTACGGCGCTTGGGGGATAAGCGAGTTTTACCAGGCAAGTGGGAACGCTCAGTTTTGTCCGCCCATATAAAGGGATAAGGATTCTCCTTCCTATCCATGCCTTCTTCCTCCTTTGCTCATCCCTTTTCGCACACTCGAGCTCTAGTGCCGAAGTCCGCTCTTCCCACCTCAACATTCTCCAACCATGTCTGGAGCGGGATGCAGGTGGATGGGCTCCTCCATCATGGAGGGAGACATCAAGAAGCTGCGCGGAGCCGGATACTTAGCCGCGAACATCGCGCATCGGCTGCCCGCTGCGGGGCAGATTGTCCCTACCCCGAAACCTCACGAGAGGGTAGTTTTCCTTCACCACTTCCTCCGCGGACTAGGGTTTCCCCTCCATCCATTCGTCCGTGGTCTCATGTTCTACTATGGGCTGGACTTTCATGATCTGGCCCCGAACTTCATCCTCAACATTTCGGCGTTCATCGTCGTGTGTGAGGCTTTCCTCCGCATCCAGCCCCACTTCGGCCTGTGGTTAAAGACCTTCAATATCAAGACGAATGTAGTACGAGGCCAACAAGCAGAATGCGGTGGAGCCATGGTGGGCAAGATGCCCAACGTCATATGGCTCGAAGGCTCCTTCGTGGAGACAATAAAGGGATGGCAATCGGCGTGGTTCTACATCACCGAGCCGCGCGACGCCAAATGGGCGGCAGCACCTGAGTTTCGATCCGGATTCCCAACACGGCTCACTTCCTAGAAAGAGAAGGGATTGTCGTGGGGTTCATCGGTGGAGCTGGATGGACTCCAGAAATATATCCGGAGCATGACAAGCAAGACGCTCAAGCTTGTCAACATAGTCCAAGTTATGCTCATCCGCCGGATCCTCCCGTGTCAACAACGGGATTTTACCTTGTGGGAGTTTGACCCGGCCCAGCACCAGACTCTGAGCGAGCTCTTCGATACGACGCACAAGGACATCTGGAAGGTGTTGTTCAAGGGCGCCGAGGTCCCCCCTTCTCTCGCCGAGGACCGCGGACTAAGAGCAAGCGCCTAGCGCGTTCGGTGAGTTCAATACGTCCCGTAGGACATTTATTTTCCCTAGCTTAATTATGCGCGGGGTCTAATCTCCATGCCTTTGATAGGACTGGGTGGAGATGTCGGGGCAGATTAACTGTCCGGCCCCTTTGCCCGAAGATACTGCAGGCGCTCTCCTGCGGAGATGCTGACTCCGGCTCCTTACAAGGTGCCGGAGAAGACCAAGAAGGCCAAGGGGACCCGAAAGAGTTCCCGGCGCCAGGTGTTATCGGACTCATCATCCGATCACTCTACGGCACACTCCTCCCCCGAAGACGAGGAGGAAGAAGAAGATTCTCCCCCTCCATACGGGGGTGACAAGAAAAGGAAGGCCGCCCAAACTAGGGAGGCCGAAGGGTCCAAGAAGGGGAGGACTCTCCTTCTGGACAGTTCCACCGCTGCCGACGAGGGCGAAGACGAGTGGTTGCCCCGGGCCAAGCCCACAGGGAGATCGTAAGTATTCGGATACCAGAGTAACTCATAGATTTCCTTTGTCGCACTGATTTTTTCTAACACCGAACATAATTATGCAGGCCTCCACGAGCTAGTATCAATGTATCATCGGACGGCTCCCTGGGCTTGTTGGACATGGATAGCGATCCAGTCCTGACCGCCACCTCCCCTCATCGTGCTGACGACGGCGAGGTGCTATCTCAAGAGGCACCGGGTCGAGCGGAGACAGTCCTGGAGGCGCCTCAAGGCAACCTTCCGGACTCCGGATGCCGAGGGGACGGGGCCCCTGAGAGCTCCAAGTTCGGCCCTCAGCCGAACACTGTGTCGGAACCTCCAATGGTTCTAGGCTCGGGCAGGCGGCCTCCTCCTAAGAGGGGCAAGACGCTTGTGCCGGTGTCCTCTGTCCATCCAGAGGTGCCGGACAATCTGCTGGAAGCGCTTCGCGGCGCTTCCATCGACGAGGAGCACTGTACTGTTATGAGTGCGGTGGTCCAGAAGGTTCAGTCCACCAAGAGCGGGTTGACTGAAGCCTGTGCCAGCCTTCTAACAGGCTTTGAGGTAAATGTTTTAAAATTTAGTAGAAATATTACTGCATAGATAGTAGCCCTTGATGCTTTGTTCGGTGTTCACAAAGAAAAGCCGAACAGAGGATCAAAAATATAAGTGTGTCAATATGCATCTGCAGGCTTCGTTGCTGGCGTCCGCCGCACTGACTGCGGAGGTCGCCGTACTGAAGCAGGACCTAGAGGGGTCCAGGAAAGAGCTCGGCCTTGCCAAGAGGCAGCTCGAGGAGAACAAGGGTAAGTAAGACCCTGTCTATAGATATGTATATATGAAAGAAGATGCGATTGCAAAATGACAGGATCAACGTATATTTGCTAGGGGCCACTACCAAGGTGGCGACCCTGAAGCAAGTGCTAACCAAGGCCTAGGATATAGCGGCCAAGGAGCGCGCCGAGCGAGAGAAGCACGAGGCTCGGGTGGGCGAGGTGCAGGAAGAGCTCCAGGCACTCGTGGCAAAGCACGAGGCATTGGAGCTTGACTCAAAGACGCAGGAGTCTGAGCTTGCCGCGGCCCTCGAGAGCGCAAGAAGTGCCAAGGCCTAAGCCCAAAAGGCCCTCCAGGAGATCGATGCAATGAAGAAGATAGCGGCGGGTAAGGCTTTCTATATGCAAAGCAAGCATATAAAAGTAAATTACCGATTACTTACCCAAATCCAGAGCTCTCCAGGAGCATTCGCAGATTTGCCCCACAGTGTGTCCGATGCCGCACAATTTTACCAGGCCGAGGATGGAAGCTCAACGGAGAAGCTGTTCTGGTCTCAGTATGCTGAGGCCGAACACCCGGTGCCAATGAGCGACTAGCTGAAGAAGATGGTCGAGCTACATAAGGCGGCCGATTGGGCCATGAAGAGCTTTATAGTCTGGCTATGGCCTGGCGACGCCCTTCCGAACAGCTTCTTCGGCCTGGTGAGGTGGCTTGTGGATGCCTGCCCACGGCTAGAGGTCGTCAAGTGATCTGTCTGCATTGAAGGTGCACGCTGGGCTTTCGCCCGTGTGAAATTGCAGTGGGTCAAGCTAGACACCGTGAAGCTGATCAAGGAGGGGCCGCCGGAGGGCAAGGAGCACCGCCACCCTGAGATGTACTACGAGGGTGTTCTGCCGGGTGCCCGTCTCATCGCGGATGAGTGTTCAAAAGATGTAATATTTGAATGAGACTTGCTCATTTTATCCTATATTTATGAAAACTTGTTTCATATGCGCTATGCAATGCTTGTTTGAATTTAAAATATTACCTTCTGTTTGGCTGTTTATCCAATCTGAGAGATGGCTAGTCCTCGGCTTCTGCCCCCATGCCACGAGTGCTGGGGTGTTCGGGATAAACCTGAGCACTCTTGTTCCCATGTTTGGGTCCTTCGAGGGAGGTGCTCAGCACAGCAAACAAGGCAACCGGACTAATAATGCTTTTATCACTCTCACTTAGCCATAGAATTCTATAATTTTAAATTTCGGCGAAGCCCCTGGTATTCGGAAGGCCGAATTTGGTGCGCGATACATGCCTTTAAGCCGGACAGGGCCGGCCCCTCGCTCTAAGTGACATAAGTCTTTAGGGACTCGAAAACCTCGCCGAACAGCGACCAGTCTCTCGCCTTATCATGACAGTCAGTTTGAGCTTTCTCTACTGAGGTGTTGAACCCAGCAGAACCGGGGCACAATCGCAGTAGTTCTCCTAGCGCTACCTTAGCCGATAGAGCGGAACGTAAGGTACCAAAACATAGGAGCCGGGCAAACCCAACATTTGACCAAAGACATGATTCGGAGCTGATGCATATAATGCTATAAGTTCGGGGTGCCGCACTTGTGAAAGTGTTCGGA
>NC_057812.1:599346420-599369394 GCF_018294505.1 Triticum aestivum
TCGTAATGTCATGCATTGTTTATTAAAAAATTGCGTTAAAGCAG
Source organism: Triticum aestivum (assembly GCF_018294505.1). Taxonomy (NCBI): domain Eukaryota; kingdom Viridiplantae; phylum Streptophyta; class Magnoliopsida; order Poales; family Poaceae; genus Triticum; species Triticum aestivum. Next base: position 599,346,465 of record NC_057812.1, read on the forward strand.
AGTGATACAGATAGTGCGATAAGCAAAGAGTAGGACTATGTCCCTTCCAAGGGCAAGCTGAGGAATGATATGAAATCGAATATTTCGCTCGTTACTGTAATCAACCTGGGAATTCCGTGGTATGACGTAGATGTCTGCCTCCTTGGTTGCTGCATCATGTGTTCAGCAATAGTGCTGCCGCACAGTGTTTTCAGAGATTAAGGTCCTAAAAAAATAAAAAATAACCAAACGGGAAGCCCCTAGTGCGGTTTAAGCCGCGTCTTGGGGCGTGCTGCAGTTGTGCCCCCCCCCCCACCTGTGCCCATGGTATTTTTAATGCGTAATTATGTACGCGTGGCACGAGTTTCGCCGTTGGGCTGGGATTCACTACTTGGGAAAAGCTTATACACAGACGCTTACTAGTAGCGCTCTTTATTTATCCACGCTACAACTATTCACTAGTAACGCGCTATAATGACCCGCGCTACTAGTACTATTTACTAGTAGCGCGTGGCAAAAAATAACACGCTATTAGTAAATATTCTCGACCGTGCCCCGCGGACATACCGTAGTAGTAGCGTTGGTTTTAAACCATCGCTATTGCTAAGTGGATATCTATAGCGCCGGTGAGATACCCTGCGCTACCACTAGCCTTTCAGTCCATCCCCCAGCCTGTCAACCGTCCCAGTCCACCCACTCCCGCACCCACCCACCCCTGATTCACATCCCCTCCACCTCCTCTCATCTCCTCTGCCGACGGGATCTCTCCCTTTCTCCGATCCATGCCGAGATCCTCCACCGCCCAGCCGACAAGGCCCATCGCGACGGCCAGCCCGGCCTGCTCCCCGCCGTGACATGGAGGTGGGGCGGCGCAGTGGCCCCGAGGGACCATCACCTCATCCCAGCCCCCTCCCAATGTCCCAAGCACGCCAGGATTCGTGCCCCTAAACCGATCAGACCAATCGGCGGCGACGAGGAGAGAGAGAGGCCTTCACTTTCCACGGCCGACGACCGCCGGAGATGGGGGACCAGGAGGAGGAGCCGGCGGGGTTCGTGCGCGCGCGCGCCACACAATGTTCCTGCAGGTCATGTCGTCCGAGCTCCCCAACGGCTACGCCATGTAGGAGGTCAACCACCTCACCCTCGCCTACTTCGCCGTCGCCGGCCTCTCCCTCCTCCGGGAGTTCGACCGAGTAAGCTGAGCCGAGATCTACCCTGCTGCCCGCCCTCTGGGCGTGTACTCTGTCCACGGTTGCACAAATTGCACGGAATTCTAGGGAGTTTCCTGAGTCATCTGTCATGTTCTAGATGTGGCTGTCCTCTGTTCATAGCTTTGGATCTCGCGTGGGTGTACTGATTATACTAGGAGATTGTATGCTTGTGCTCAATTTATTCAAAAAAATTCAAGCATACGCATACACATCAGTAGATTTCTGCGCTACGATGTAGAAGAAAAGGGTGGCAAATTTTAGAAAAATTTGGTTGTGGCGACTGAAATTAAGCTGCCCTGCTTTTATTTTTGAGTCAAATTGCAAGGATATGTACAGGTTCAAGGCCTACTGCCATGGGCCTCCCCTAAGCCGCTCCCAACTCAGGTCGTCAAGGTAGCGATTTTAATTAGTTTTGAGGCTGAATTGCCCTTGCCCTGCTCACTTGGCTTTCTGCCGATGCTACGTCCGCTGAGTCTCCTATCCATCGATCTGAGGACTTGGCACTTCCTCATATATGCCCATTCTGAACTCTGAGTTTTGCATCGGAAACGTGCAGAACATTGATATGCAATTAGAGCGAACTACACTGTAAATTTGTAGCTGGTTTGAATTCGTCAAAAAATATGCAAACTCGACTACTCTAGCCTAGTTGCAGGAGACAAAATTAGGAACTAAGTAGTGCTAGTATAATGGTTGAAACTCAATGTTGACTGCTGCTGTGTTCTCTGTTTTGCATACACTCAAGTATAGATTAATTTGTTGTTAGCTTTGGAATCAATTCATCTTCATGCCTTTATTTTGAGGATGCTATCGTTAATTTTCATAGGATAGCAGATGCCAGAGTCTAGTTTAATTTTGATAGGTCTGTTTCGGGCTAATAGACAACTTTCTTTGCATTCTTGTAGAGTTTTTTTGTATTAGTTATGCAAAGGAATTGCACACTGCCATGGCCATGGTGTCCTTCATCGGTTAGATCTTTGTTTTCTGATTTATGTTGATGTATTTATCGTCCCATACAACATATTGCAATTGTTGCTAATGTGATTTACGATTGTTCCTCTTTGATATCATAGGGATTTAAAGCCCCAAAATCTATTGGTTGACAAGGAGAAGATGATACTAAAAATTGCAGATCTTGGGTTAAGTAGAGCTTTTACTGTTCCTATGAAAAGCAGATCTTGGGTTAATGTATAGTGATGATGCCGCTGTACTTGTGCTAGTCAGTGAGGAGAAAGCTAGAACCTTGGTCTTAAAGTTCTTGCAAGGACCAGAGGGTATGCTGATGCTGCGCAGGTAAATCTTACATGCCTCATCATTAATTGTTGGTGAAACAAATGTCACTTGAGAAATCTCAGCCCATTTTTCTTATTAATGAATACTGTTGCCCACATTATCTTGACTCACATAATGATCTTTTTCTTTAGGATTCATGATTTTTTTCCTTTTTCTTGTTATTATGCATTACTATGAGTTCATTGTATTAAGATTCCTTGCAACTTCAGGCACTTGACCTATTTACAAAAGGAGGGGACCGGCCTTCTTCATGTCTTGTGGCAGTGTCTTCCTTTGATTCATTCATGCAACAAAGAGGGAACCTGGCCTTCTTCATGTCTCGTGCAAAAAGTAAGGACTAGCCTCCGGCTGTTACTATTGATGCATGTGCATGTGCTAAAAAGAAAGAAAATACCCTACCGGATTTGAACTCTGATGCGTACTAACAATTTTTCACTTTCCCGATGTGGTCGTAGGGGTGATTGACACTGACTACGACAACCTGGTGGGCGTCCATGTGATCACGCCGCACGGATGATCGTCCATGTGATCACGATGCCGGATGTCGCCGAGGTGGAGGACCTTGGCGCCATCTTTCGGGGTGTGGGAGGATTCGGGTCCTCCGGCGTCTGAACTCCGAGCCTTGGTAGATAAATGTAGAGAAGTGGTCTGTTTAGGATGGTGGTGGAACACTAGGGAAGGTAGCCACCTTTGGTTGTGTGTGTTTAATTTATTTTGCACTGGACGTGTCCCTGACTTCTATCTATGAATAATGCACGTAATTTTTATTTTTTTAATTTATAATTTGTTAGTAGTAGCGCTGGGCAAAACTACATGCTACTACTATCTAGCATAGTAGTAGCGCCTAGTATACTAGAAGCGCTACTACTATTTTGATAGTAGTAGCGTGGGTTCAAATAGTAGTAGCGGGGGTGTGCGCCAGCGTTACTACTAACTTTTTAGTAGTAGCGTGGGTGCACCCATGCTACTACTAACTATTAGCTGTAGCGCGATACTAGTAGCGCGGGTACCCGCGCTGCTAGTAGCCATTTTACCTGCGCTGCTAGTAGCCTTTTTCCTAGTAGTGATTGGGGTGGCCGCCGTATGGCTACGCGAGCTCAGATCGCGCCAGGTGGTCTATTTGCCGATTGCTCCGAGCGCGCTTGAAGGTGTCCGGGCTTTGAACCACCGAACTGGTTGATTGCCTTGAGAGGCTGCTTTGTGCTTCTGCTGTGAGGGCCACGGTGTGCTCCTCTGTTCGGAGGGAGCGCGCTGTGTTTCCATTTACTATAATAACTCCGCGAGGTCATCGCATCTTGAGCTTGAGGTATGCATAATGTGGTACCGCATTGAATCTAGCAAATGCGGTTCGCCAGAGCAGCGCATGATAACCACTGTGGAACGGGACTATATCGAAGATTAACTCTTCGCTTCGGAAGTTATCCGGGGATCTGAAGACGACTTCCAGTGTAATTAAGCCTGTACAATGGGCCTCCACACCTGGCATGACGCCTTTAAAGGTCGTTTTTGTGGGTTTGATCCTTGGGGGGTCTATACCCATTTTGCGCACTGTGTCCTGATAAAGCAGGTTCAGGCTGCTGCCGCCATCCATAAGGACTTGAGTGAGGTGGAATCCGTCAATGATTGGGTCTAGGACCAGTGCGGAAAATCCGCCATGACGGATACTAGTGGGGTGGTCCCTGCGATCGAAGGTGATCGAATAGGAGGACCAAGGGTTGAACTTTGGGGCGACTAGCTCCAACGCATATACGTCCCTGAGCGCAAGCTTCGCTCCCTCTTGGGGATGTGGGTCGCGTATATCATGTTCACCATCCGCACTTGCGGGGGAAACCTCTTCTACCCTCCGGTGTGCGGCTGCCGAGGCTCCTCCTTGTCATCGCTATGCGGCCCCTTGTCCTTGTTTTCGGCAATTAACTTGCCGGCCTGCTTGAAGACCCAACAATCCCTGTTGGTGTGATTGGCTGGCTTGTCTGGGGTGCCGTGTAATTGACATGAGCGATCGAGTATACGATCCAAGCTGGACGGACCCAGCGTACTTTGTTTGGATGGCTTTTTCCGCTGACCGGGTTTAGAGCCTTTGAATCTGGCATTGACTATCGTATCCTCGGTATTTTCGCTATTAATGCGGCGCTTATGTTTGTTGTGACGTGACCTGCTATTACCATCCTTGGTATCTGAGGTACCATCGTTATTTGATATGTTATTATTGCGAGCCAGCCAGCTGTCTTCTCTTGCACAAAAGCGGGTCATGAGCGTCGTGAGAGCTGCCATAGATTTCGGCTTTTCCTGACCAAGGTGCTGGGCTAGCCACTCGTCTCGGATGTTGTGTTTGAAAGCCGCTAAGGCCTGCACATCCGGACAGTCGACGATTTGATTTTTCTTTGTATGGAACCGAGTCCAGAATTGCCTGGCCGACTCTTCTGGCTGCTGAATTATGTGGCTCAAGTCATCGGCGTCTAGTGGTCGCACATAAGTACCCCGAAAGTTGTCGAGGAAGGCGGCTTCCAGATCTTCCCAACAGCTAATGGAGTCCGCTGGCAGGCTGTTAAGCCAATGCTGCGCTGGTCCTTTGAGCTTTAGTGGGAGGTATTTGATGGCGTGTAAGTCATCATCGCAGGCCATATGGATGTGGAGGAGGAAATCCTCAATCCATACTGCGGGATCTATTGTGTCGTCGTATGATTCAATATTTACAGGTTTGAAACCTTCTGGTAATTGATGTTCCATTACTTCGTCTGTGAAGCATAAGGGGTGTGCGGCGCCTCTGTATTGGGCTATATCACGACGTAGCTCGAATGGGTCATGCCCGCTGTGTTCAGCCCGGCCGGATTTGCTTTTACTGTATCCGGCGTGATGTTTATCGTCTCGCAGAGTGGTGCACCGTCGTGATCCGTAGATCGATCTTGCATGCTTTGCTTTGTCCTCCAATATGTCTCGCAGGTCTGGCGTATCTCCCCATGCCTTTTTATTTCAAATGCGTCAGGGTGGAGGCTGAGATTTTGGCTGGAATGCCTCTCTATCGCGGCCATGAGGTGGCCGATCAGCCGTATCATATGCTTCTTCCTCCAGTCGGGGTAGTAACCTGCACTTTGGGTAATTCTTGGAGGGGCGCTCGAGTTTATATTCCTCGGCCGCGAGGACTTCAGTCCATCTGTCAGCTAGCAGATCTTGATCAGCTTGAAGCTGCTGCTGCTTTTTCTTAAGGCTATTTGTCGTGGCCACAAGCCGGCGCTTGAAGCGCTATTGTTCGATAGGATCCTCTGGTACGGCGACTTCACCGTTGTCGAGGCTTGCCTCATATTCAGAGGGGGCATGTAATTGTCATCCTCCTCCTCTCCGTCTGTCGCTCTCTCAGGAGAGCTGGCTCCTTCATCCTCCTGCTTTAAATCTTGCTTGAGGGGATTGTTGTTGTCTTCAGCACTATCCGGAGTGTTATTATCTTCTGTGCTAGTATCACCACTTTTGCTTTGGCGGGACTTAGAGCGGCGCTGCTGACGTCAGCGCTTGGGTTGCTTCTTGGAGGGGTCATTCTCTGCTATCTCGTCGCCATTGCCTTCGTTGGGTGTATCCACCATGTATATGTCATATGATGAGGTGGCTTTCCAGTGCCCTATAGGCACTGGTTCATGTTCGTCTCCTACATCATCGTCCATACCGTTGATGTCTTCGGAGTCGAAGTCGAGCATGTCGGTTAAATCATCAACAGTGGCTACGAAGTGGGTGGTGGGTGGGCGTCGAATTTCTTCGTCGTCCGCATCCCATTCCTGTTGGCCATAGTCCGGCCAGGGCTCTCCTGACAAAGAGAGAGACCTTAGTGAATTCAGAATGTCGCCGAAGGGCGAGTGCTGAAAGATATCCGTGGCGGTGAATTCCTTGATCGGCGCCCAATCGGATTCGATTGGCAGGGGCGCGGATGGTTTGGAGTCCGGAAAAGAGTCCGGCACCTTGGAGTCATGGGCTGCGCAGAGCGTTAGGCTAGTGTTCGGCTCGAGCGCCGTTGAGACTGCAGCCCCTGAGGCAATGTCTAACCACCCGTCCTCGATTGGCGCAGTTGGCTCCGAGCTAAGGGTCGGAGCTGATGCGGGCGCGGCCTCTGGGGTACTGTTCGGCAGCAGGGCTAGGTCATACCCATCGTGAAAGTGCGGCGCGCCCGGCTGTGGGTCGAATCCGTCGAAGATCAAGTCTCCGCGGATGTCGGCCGTGTAGTTCAAACTTCCAAATCTGACCTGATGGACATAGCTTTCAATCTGCTCCAGATGGCCAAGTGAATTAGCCCGCAGTGCATAGCCGCCGAATACAAAGATCTGTCCGGGGAGAAAAGTCTCACCCTGGACCACATCGCTATCGATGATAGTAGGAGCCATCAAGCCTAACGGCGACGACACAGAGGAACTCTCAATGAAAGCACCAATGTCGGTGTCAAATCCGGCGGATCTCGGGTAGCGGGTCCCGAACTGTGCGTCTAGGCCGGATGGTAACAGGAGGCAGGGGACACAATGTTTTACCCAGGTTCGGGCCCTCTTGATGGAGGTAAAACCCTACATCCTGCTTGATTGATATTGATGATATGGGTAGTACAAGAGTAGATCTACCACGAGATCAGAGAGGCTAAACCCTAGAATCTAGCCTATGGTATGATTGTATGTTGTGATTGTTGTCCTACAGACTAAAACCCTTCGGTTTATATAGACACCGGAGAGGGTTAGGGTTACACAAGGTCGGTTACAAAGGAGGAGATACACATATCCGTATTGCCTAGCTTGCCTTCCACGCCAATTAGAGTCCCATCCGGACATGAGACAAAGTCTTCAATCTTGTATCTTCATAGTCCAACAGCCCGGCCAAAGGATATAGTCCGGCTATCCGGAGACCCCCTAATCCAGGACTCCATCAGTGTGCATCCAACTCGCTTGCTCACGAAGACCTAGGGCAGTTTGAGGAAGCCCATCATTGGAATATACAAGCCAAGTTCTATAATTAAAAATTCCCACTAGTATATGAAAGTGACAACATAGGAGACTCTCTATCATGAAGATCATGGTGCTACTTTTAAGCACAAGTGTGGAAAAGGATAGTAACATTGTCCCTTCTCTCTTTTTCTCTCTTTTTCTTCTCTTTTTCTTTTTTTTTAGAATTCGACCAGAGTCTCATCTCGACTTGTGGGGGAATCATAGTCTCCATCATCCTTTCCTCACATGGGACAATGCTCTAATAATGATGATCATCACACTTTTATGTACTTACAACTCAAAAATTACAACTCGATACAAGAACAAAATATGACTCTATGTGAATGCCTCCGGCGGTGTATCGGGATGTGCAATGAATCAAGAGTGACATGTATGAAAGAATTATGAATAGTGGCTTTGCCACAAATACGATGTCAACTACATGATCGTGCAAAGCAATATGACAATGATGTAACATGTCATAACAAATGGAACGGTGGTAAGTCGCATGGCAATATATCTCAGAATGGCTATGGAAATGCCATAATAGGTAGGTATGGTGGCTGTTTTGAGGAAGGTATATGGTGGGTGTATGATACAGGCGAAAGGTGTGCGGCATTAGAGAGGCTAGCAATGGTAGAAGGATGAGAGTGCGTATAATCCATGGACTCAAAATTAGTCATAAAGAACTCACATACTTATTGCAAAAATCTATTAGTTGTCGACACAAAGTACTACACGCATGCTCCTAGGGGGGTAGATTGGTAGGAAAATACCATCGCTCATACCCGACAGCCACTCATAAGGAAGACAATCAATAAATAAATCATGCTCCGACTTCATCACATATAATGGTTCACCATATGTGCATGCTACGGGAATCACAAGCTTTAGAACAAGTATTTCTCAAATTCACAACTACTCAACTAGCATGACTCTAATATCACCATCTTCATATCTCAAAACAATCATCAAGTATCAAACTTCTCATAGTATTCAATGCACTATTTATGAAAGTTTTTATTATACCCATCTTGGATGCCTATCATATTAGGACTAATTTTATAACCAAAGAGAATTACCATGTTGTTATAAAAGGCTCTCAAAATAATATAAGTGAAGCATGAGAGATCAATAATTTCTATAAAATAAAACCACCACCGTGCTCTTAAAAAGTTATAAGTGAAGCACTAGAGCAAAATTATCTAGCTCAAAAGATATAAGTGAAGCACATAGAGTAAGGATGATTGTGGTAAAGTAAAAAAGCAAAGGCTCAAATCATTCAAGACGCTCAAAGCAAAACACATATCATGTGGTGAATAAAAATATAGCTCCAAGTAAAGTTACCGATGAATGAAGACGAAAGAGGGGATGTCATCCGGGGCATCCCCAAGCTTAGGCTTTTGGTTGTAATTAAATTTTACCTTGGGGTGCCTTGGGCATCCCCAAGCTGAGGCTCTTGCCACTCCTTATTCCAAAATCCATCAAATCTTTACCCAAAACTTGAAAACTTCACAACACAAAACTCAACAGAAAATCTCATGAGCTCCGTTAGTATAAGAAAACAAACCACCACTTCAAGGTACTGTAATGAACTCATTCTTTATTTATATTGGTGTTAAACCTACTGTATTATAACTTCTCTATGGTTCATACCCCCCGATACTAGCCATAGATTCATCAAAATAACCAAACAACACACGAAAAAACAGAATCTGTCAAAAACAGAACAGTATGTAGTAATATGTAGCTTTCGAATACTTCTGTAATCCAAACAATTCTGAAATAAATTGGTGGACGTGAGGAATTTGTGTTTTAATTATCTGCAAAAATAATCATCCTAATCGCACTCTTCAGTAAAACTGGCAGCAAATCTCGTGAGCGCTAAAGTTTCTATTTTGTACAGCAAGATCGCAAAGACTTCCCCCAAGTCTTCCCAAAGGTTCTACTTGGCACAAACACTAATTAAAAACATAAAACCTGCTAGATGAATTATTTATTACTAAAGAGGAACAAAAAACAAGAAACAAAAATAAAATCGGGTTGCCTCCCAACAAGCGCTATCGTTTAACGCCCCTAGCTGGGCATTGATAATTTCAATGATGCTCACATGAAAGATAACAATTGAAGCAGAAAGAGAGCATCTTGAAACACGTGAAAAACACATCTAAGTCTAACATACTTCTTATGCATAGGCATCTTATAGGCAAACAAATTATCATAGCAAGCAAAAACTAGCATATGCAAGGAAGCATAAAGAAACAATAGCAATCTCAACATAACGAGAGGTAATTTAGTAACATGAAAATTTCTACAATCATATTTTCCACTCTCATAATAATTACATGTGGGATCATAAGCAAATTCAACCAAATAGCTATCACATAAAATATTTTCAACATGATCCACATGCATGCAAAGTTGACACTCTTCCAAAATAGTGGGATTAAGATTAACTAAAGTCATGACCTCTCCAAACCCACTTTTATCAAAAATTTCATAAGATTGAACATTCTCCAAATATGTGGGATATAAAGTTGACACTCTTCCAAAACCACTTTCAATAATATTGCAAACACTATTATCAATCTCATATTCATCATGGGGCATAAATAGATTTTCAAGATCAAAAGAAGAATCACCCCAATCATGATCATTGCAACAAGTAGTAGACATAGAAAAACTAGCATCCCCAAGCATAGGCTTTTGCATATTATTAGCACAATTGACATCAATATAATTTATAGTAAAATCATTGCAACCAAGCTTTTGATTCAAGGAACTATCAAGTATGGGTGCTATAGCAATAATCTCGTGTTTAACATAAGGAATTATAGAAAATTCATCTCCATAAATATTGGCATCATGGCCATAAGAATCGCAAGCATCATGTTCATCAAGGGATATTTCAATCAAATCATCGGAATCATAATTATCTATAGATTCGTGCATATCATTATTTTCTTCCAAAGCAACGGCCATTCTCTCAATAAATTCCTTAACAAAGGCACTGTGAGCATAGTTTTCATAGCAATATTTAGGTATGTCAGAATTTTCAGATTTTTAGAGAGTAATATCATACTTTTCAATCAAGGAAGCAACTTCATGAGCACCCTTAAAAACGACAAATTCTTCAATTTGTTCAATGCCATAGTAAATATAAACACCCTTTCCACAAGAAGATAAGATTTCATTATCATTAAACACACATAGGTAGGGAAGGTGTTTTTTAGGGTTCTTAGAGCAACAAGTAAAGTCGTAAATTTCACAAAGATTCCAAGCATAGCATAACAAACTATTTATTTGGTACCATAAGAGCTTCCCCTTTTTAGACAAACGATGACGCACAAAATGAGCATGCTCATCTAAATATTTCCCATCAACTAGGCTAGTTGGGGTTTCAGCACGAGCGCATAAGGATCGAAGATGATCCAAGTAGAACACTTCAAGTGGATCCATATCAATAGATTTTTAACAAGAAAAGATGCAAGCAAATAGAAGGCAAATGGAAACACAAACAAAAAGACATACGAGAAGAAGGCGAATAAAAGGCAAAGATGAAGCGGGGGAGAGGAAAACGAGAGGCAAATGGAAAATAATGTAATGCGAGGGATAGGAGTTTGTGATGGGTACTTGGTATGTCTTGACTTGTGTGTAGATCTCCCAGGCAATGGCGCCAGAAATGGCTTGTTGACGGGAGATCAAATCTTGACATGACTTGGAGCAGCCTCCCCAGCAACGGCGCCAGAAATCCTTCTTGCTACCTCTTGAGCATGCATTGGTTTTCCCTTGAAGAGGAAAGGGTGATGCAGCAAAGTAGCGTAAGTATTTCTCTTAGTTTTTGAGAACCAAGGAATCAATCCAGTAGGAGGTAACACACAAGTCGCCTAGTACCTGCACAAACAAACAAGAACCTCGCAAACAATGCAATAAAGGGGTTGTCAATCCCTTCATGGTCACTTACAAGAGTTAGATCTGATAGAGATAATAAGATAATTTTTTTTGGTATTTTTGTTGTATAGATTGGAAAATAAAGAGATTGCAAAATAGAAATAGCAAGTTGATATGAAAATAATATGATGGAAGATAGACCCGGGGGCAATAGGTTTCACTAGTGGCTTCTCTCAAGATAGCAAATTCTATAATGGGTGAACAAATTACTGTCAAGCAATTGATAGAAAAGCGCATAGTTATGATAATATCTAGGCATGATTATGTATATAGGCATCACGTCCGCGACAAGTAGAGCGAAATGATTATGCATCTACTACTATTACTCCACACATCTACCGCTATCCAGCATGCATCTAGAGTATTAAGTTCATAACAATAGAGTAACGCATTAAGCAAGATGACATGATGTAGAAGGATAAACTCAAGCAATATGATATATACCCCATCTTTTTATCCTCGATGGCAACAATACAATACGTGCCTTGCTACCCCTACTGTCACTGGGAAAGAACACCGCAAGATTGAACCCAAAGCTAAGCACTTCCCCCATTGCAAGAAAGATCAATCTGGTAGGCCAAACCAAACTGATAACTCGAAGAGACTTGCAAAGATATTAAATCGTGCATAGAAGAATTCAGAGAAGAATCAAATATTGTTCATAGATAATCTCGATCATAAACCCACAATTCATTGGATCTCGACAAACACACTGCAAAAAGAATTACATCGAATATATCTCCAAGAGAATCGAGGAGAATTTTGTATTGAGATCCAAAGAGAGAGAAGAAGCCATCTAGATAATATCTATGGACCCGAAGGTCTGTGGTAAACTACTCACACATCATCGGAGAGGCTATGGTATTGATGTATTCCCCCTCCGGCGGATTGCCGGAAAAGGCCCCAAGATGGGATCTCATGAGTACAGAAGGTTGCGGGCAGTGGAAATAGGGTTTCGTGGTGCTCCCGGATGTTTTCAGTGTATATGGGTATATATAGGAGGAAGAAGTACGTCGGTGGAGCTGCGAGGGGCCCACGAGGGTGGGGGCGCACCCTCCTGCCTCGTGGCCTCCTCGCTTCTTTCTTGACGTCCACTCCAAGTCTGCTGGATCATGTTTGTTCGAAAAGTAACTCTCCCGAAGGTTTCATTCCGTTTGATATTCTTTTTCTGCGAAACACTGAAATAGGCAAAAAATAGCAATTTACACTGGGCCTTTGGTTAATAGGTTAGTCCCAAAAATAATATAAAAAGGTATATTAAAGCCCATTAAACATCCAAAACAGATACTATAATAGCATGGAACAATAAAAAATTATAGATACATTGGAGACGTATCAAGGCGGTTCTCCCTAGTGACATTTGTCACGATTCGCCCCGTGTGGCGGCTTATGTTGAAGCTGATAATGAAAAAGCACACCAGGATGCACTTGGCATGTTAGATGAGGAGTGTGACCTTTCGGCGGCTTTACCAGCAAGATTTACGCCATTATCACAACCACTGGGTTAAAACCAGAACCTTTCAAGAAGGCAACTTGGTGCTTCGGCTTATCCAGGATCAGACCGATATGCGTAAACTATCCCCACCTTGGTAAGGGCCCTGTGTGGTCAGCAAAAATCTGAACAATGGGTCATAGTACCTTATCGATGTTCGAGACCACAAGGACTCACGCACGTCGGAGGAGGAGACCCGCCGGCCATGGAATATTGCTCATCTTTGGCCTTATTACACCTGTGCCACTGGCTCTTGTGATGTACATATCTTGACAATGTATATATTATGATGAATATAATAAAGCCGGCATCCCTGATAATTCAGGGCCTCTGTCATTTCATTTTGATAATAATGAGTCTTTATTGTCACTTCATATGGTCACTTGGGGGCTTCCTACTCATTAAGCATAGCTATGTGTACCCTTTTGATCCGGCTTGTACGCCATGATTACTAAATACTTGGGGGCTTCCTGCTCCTTGATCATAGCTGTGATTAACCTATTATTCCGGCTTATACGCCTGGAATAACATATTATTTGTGGGCTCTTTGTTCAACGGACAAGAGTTTTTATGACCCTTGTAATAGGCTTGGAAGCTAGGTGTATTCACCTAAAAACCCGAGTTATCCTGCCTTTTAAGTCTGCCACTCCATCCTAGATTGACTGGAATGACCTGCCATACTTTTGACAAGTCAATCTTATACAGACCCTGAACTTGTCAAAGTTAAAACGGCGATTGGTCATGTGAGGCCTAGCTTATAAGGTTGAGTGAAGGTTTAACTGAGCGGCTATGCAGCCCTTTGAAAGCACTTGATTTAAAAGGTTTGGCAGCCTGTGAAAACATTGTTTTTGTCTTTTGATTTTTGGACTTGAATATTTTTGAACTTCATCTTTTGTGACATGTTTGAGTACCAATGAGGCATATGATGTCTTATGGTTCATATATGAACCTATCCGAAGTTTATTAACCCGTTCTGGCTTTGGACTATAAGTCGCCAGTATATGATGATCTTATATGCTTGGAAGAACTATGTTCTATGTTTTGGGATGTTACCCCTGCTGCATACAGCGTTGTAAGCCGGCGGTATATGGCAATGGAAAAGGGCATTGTGCTCTCCATACTTTGGGTTGTAACCCTTCCTACACAGTTATGATAAACCGACAGTGTGAGTAAATATCACAGGGTACTTGTGATCTGTTTGTGTGCAGGTAAAATAATAAATCTGGTCCACATAGTTGATGCAATCATGAGCACAAGTGGCAGATCCTCAAATGGCAGATCAATAGTATTATGCAAAACAAAATGTGCACGATGGCACAACAGATCAAATGTTTAACTAGCCTATTACAAGGCATACAATGGCCCAAGAAGGATAAATGTTTTCATGATGCAAGTATGAAAGCTTTATGGTGCATAAGCCGGTTCATGATTCCTGACGGGTTGAAGCCTCTGGGTCGTCTTGTGTTTCTTCTTCTTCTTCTTCTTCAGCTCCTTGATTATCCATCAGCTGGAAGTCGGGCGTAGCCCAGTTGATACCGGTTAACGCTCTAAACACAACTTTCTCATCAATAAGGTTGGATGGATCAATGTCGGCAGCCAAGGTATGCTGACGAATTGGCGGGATGAGATCTGTCTCCTGATGAATCGGCGCCTTCATCTTCTTATTATCAGCATCATAAGCCGCCTGATACTGCGATAGATTGGTCTCTTCAACCAGCCGGGCTGCTAACGGACGCATTGATCTTACTATATCTGCAAAATCATCTACACTGAAGGGCGTCCCATCTTCCTTTATACTTGGGTAACCATTGGCTAGATCCTCCGGGTCAAGATCTGCTTGCCATGCTTTAGCCCTGCTTAGGGCAGTTAAAGCGCCGGCTCTGGCAGAGGCTTGTTTCAGCTCTTCAATCCTTTTGGGTACCACTGACAGCCTTTCCAATGTCTCCTTGATAAGAATAGGCGACCGTTTTGTGTGCAGAGCAGCAGCAATGGTCCGTTCAGTGCCAGTATATAGTTTTTCTACAAGAGTGTAGATGGCCTTCAACCGGACGCGCATGTCTGAGCCCAAATTGACGCTTCGAGAGCCTGTATCAGTTCATTTATTAATAAGCCGACACAGTTTATAGCAGATTCATTGGGATGATTGGAATCGGGATTAAAACTTACCGAAGATAGCCAAGGACATGTTATTGATGTGTTTCTTTAAGCCGGACAGTTCATCAATCACCAGCTTAAGAGTGGCTTCAGCTTCGTCCGCTCTTTTCAGTAGAGCCGCCTTTTCAGTTTCCCAACCATCTTTGTCATTATTGAAGTTATGCTTGAGCTGCTCAATGTTTTCCAAAGAAGTCCTCAATTCTGATTGGGCCTTGGATGTTTTAGATTGTTCAGTCTTTATATTGGCCTCCAGATCATTGAGCTGCGAGTCCTTCTCAGAAATTTCTGCCTGTGGTATAAGCATGGACAGATATCATGAGTATGATTATTGATTGAAGTCCCAAGCACAATACAAGTATTTTCCTTGGCACTTGGGGGCTAATGTATATTGCTCTTAAGAATTTTTTGAAGTCCCAAGCGCAATACAAGTATTATACTTGGCACTTGGGGGCTAATGCATGTCGCTATTTGTTAAAGACAAAATCATCGACTGACCCGGACGAATGATGTAATCCAGTTTATAAAGACTACAAATTGGATTGATGACTTCAAATAGGATGGTTAGTCCTGACTTATTCATCACTGATTAAACCAGCCCTTGGGGGCTACGGATGCAAAGATCATTACTACTATTTAAAAGTTCCGGTTTAACATGATGCTATTAAGCCAGCCCTTAGGGGCTACTAGTGATGATGCACGATTCTTTATGGCAACTGGAAAGTCTATAGCATATTCAAAGTTCTATCATATCATATAGACTTGGTGGCTAATAGACAGGTAATTATGAAAGAGAATGGTGATTGAGTTACCTCATAGCGTTCCTTCATCAAATTAACCAAGACGGCGTCAAAGTCACGGCTGGTGTACAGACGGTTCAGATAACCATAGTTGATGTCTTGGGCGCTAAATTGGGCGTAGCTCTTTAAGTCTACCTTCCATTTGCCTTTATCTTCAGCAGATATTTCTTCTTTGGCGATGTGCCTAGACAAGACAGTGGGGTGACCCGGCGCTGTAAAACCAAACCCAGTGACAACTACATCGTCAATTTTATACTCAAGAGGCTTAACTAGGCTTGGCGGCTTAGAGATGGCCGGCTCAACATCCATACGGTCTGTAAAGACTTCATGGTCTTGAGGTGGCGGATCATCCATAATATCTTCAGCAATTGGGTGAGAAAGTTCTGGTTGTTGTTGCTTCGGCTGAGATGGATTGACATCGTCAACCGGCTTATTCAGCTTCACCTTTTTGCTGGGTTTGTCCTGGCCCCTGAAGAGAACAAGTATAAAGAGGTTGGTATAATAATCAGGCATAAGGTTTCAATGATTAGATGTATTCTTACCCAGGTACAGTCTTGAAAACTGGGATCTGAGTATGTCCGAAATATGTAAGAATGAGGATGAATGAGAAGTCCCCTAATAGTTTGAATCAGACAGGTTAAGAGGTTGTCGGAAATAACCCACCTTGGGATAAAATATATCAGAAATATGTAAGACCTCTGGGTGGCGTTTATGAGCCTGCGTGTTTGGTAAGCCGGAAGAGGTAATCACACCACCACTATGTCGGGTGGTGCGGCGAGCTTCATGTTGTTGTTTCTTCAAAAGAAAGTTGGAATCCAAGTGAGCTAGAGGGTGAGAAAAGCTTACTTTCTGGCTTGCTTGTCGGGATTTCTATGTTGGCAGAGGTTCTGAGCCGGAGGAAAGAATAATTACCTTTGCGTTGCCTACACGGCTGGCTTCTGCGTCGTCCTGATAACAGTCATTGTCAATGAGATGTATGAAAAATGAGCCAAGTGAATTAAGTTCTACCTCTGATTCATCGTCATCAGCGTCATCATCAATGTTTAAGCCGGTGGTCTCGGTGGTTTTCTTCTTGGCAGGCCTTTTGGTGACTTTGGTCTTAGTACGAGTCGGTTTGGCCGGCTTATCTTGAGGTTTCTTCTTCCAAAATGGGGAATCAGCCTGTGGAAGTCAAAAAATATTATAAGTACGCATAACTGTTGCAAACATGATTGAGCGGAAGGCTTGCAACACTTACGGCTGGCGGCTTGTTGAAGGTACAGAAAGGACTAAGTCCTATTTTACTACATTCCTTTGCAGGCTCGTTCAGTAATTTCTTGGTGGCTTCTGTAATTTCTGCGTCAGTCAGTTGAATGTCGGAGTGATGCTAGGGATCTTGTAAGTCGCCAGTATATTCACACATTAAGCCGAGGTGACGGCTTAATGGAAACATACTCCATGACACCCAGCACCGAACAAAGTCAACGCCGGTTAGGCCATTAGCAATGAAGGCACTAAGCTTTGAAAAGGCTGGTGCATATTTTGCCTGCTCCTTTGTGTTTATTTTTGGGGGAAGCGGATGTGTGTTGCTAAGCCGGTGGTCGCGGTAACCCGACAGAGGATTCTCGTCTGATGGAGAAGTGTCTTTACAATAGAACCAAGTTTGGTTCCAATCTTTGGGGTGACTCGGCGACTTGGCGTAGGGAAAGTTGACTTCTTTCCTCTTCTGAATTGATATCCCACCGAGTTCCAAGCTGGTCCCATAAGTAAACTATGTCTGATGGTTTAAATAGTAAAATTCTCTGAACAATTCAACTATGGGTTCTTCTTGAAGATAGGCTTCACAGAAAAAATGGAAATTGCAAATATTGGATACAGAGTTGGGCCAAATATCTTGACGGTGAAGTTGGAAGAAATGAGGCACGTCGCAGAAAAACTTTGAGCCGGGCGGGCTGAACCCCTGGCTCAGGTGGTCAGTGAAGACAATTACTTCTCCGTCCTTGGGTGAAGGAGGGTTTTCTTCACCAGGAACCCTCCAGTGGATATATTTTTCTTAGCTAGAGCGCCAGTAGAAAGAAAGTTGTTCAGGTCTTCTTCAGTAACCTGGGATTGGACCCAGTTGCACGAGGTATATGTCTTAGCTATTTTTTCGATGATCTAAAAGAAAGATTACACCGGTTTGAGATTATATGGTCAAGCCAGCTGTTGGCTTAAAGGTAAAACTAATGAAGCATACATAGATGTTAAAACGGAGGATGGCAATGAAGTTATAAAGATAAGCTTTTGGCGGCTTAAGAGGGGACTAATGGTACCTAGCGGGTTACAGTTTCTGAGTTAAGCCGCCTGCACAAATATTGATTTCAGAGATCTGAGAATGGAAAATTGTTAAGTGTTGGGAAAACAGGTTTCACAGATTGATGCTACAATTTTGGATCTACGACACTTCAGAGAATGGAAAATATTTAGACCTAATTTGCAGTACCTGAGCAGTTCATGTGTCCAGATTGGTTTTCTTATGCAAGGGAGATGTTCTCATAAAAAAAATGAGTACCACGACTACTGCCGCGCAGGAGGGTACTAAGTCTGAATCAAAAGTTATAAAGCTACAACGAAGAATGAGGATGAACTCCGACGAACTCATGGAAACCCTAATGGGATCTAGGAGAAAGGAAAGCAGGTGAACTCACCAGACCTGTTGAACAGCGGAGGTGCGTGGGCGAACTCTGGTCAAATCAGGTTGATGCAACGGCCGTTGTCGAGGCGGTGGCGGGAGTCGACAGCGGCGACAGAGCTCGTGTGCTAAAGCGACGCGAGGAAGAAGAGGGAGATGAGAAGGCAAGGGGGAAAGTGAAAGGGACCCCTGGCCCTATTTATAACGACGTAAGTATAAGTGACATGTGTGGGAATCGAGGGGGGCAAAAAATGGATATGCAATAGCATAGACGCCTTGATTTTCAGGAAACTTATTGAAAAAGAGGATATACATATATAAAGATTTGGGCTTTGCATAATATTAATGACAGGTGATGTCGCGGCGGGTTATCGCAATCCTAGGAGATGACGTCATGGCGGGTTACAAGATCTTGCAAGAGCAGACGAAGAAGGATTTTTTTTCTAAGTGTTGAAAGATTGATATGAACAAGTTCACATCAACCTAGGGCCTAATGTTGGGGATATAACTATTCGGTATGACCCGCCCAGGAGGGGCCGGGTCAATAACGCCGGCGGTTCATAAAATACAAAGCCCAGGAAGATGTTGAAGATGGCGGTTCACGAAGCAGGTTTACTGCAGGCCCAAAGCCCAGAGGCGACTTACAGCCCACATCTGTAAACCGCCATGTATGTATGACTTGTATTGTAAGACATGTGTAGTTAGTCACCGAGCCGGACACGTTGTGTATGAGCCAGCCGGGACTCCATGAACCGGGCATCAACCACTACAAGAAATATGTCAACTAGTGACCTTCTGTCAATGACCCTGGAAGAATTGGTCATAGATCTATGACCATTTGAGACCAATTGGTCAAAAGCTGTTCGGGGGGCTCCAAACCCTAAACCATTGCGACCATTTTGGTCAGAAAGGTCGTAATTTCCTTACACAAATGGTCAGAAAGCCAACAGGGCTGGTCCGCTGCCTTATTTCTAGTTGTTAACGACCAATATAGATGGTCATAGCCTTGTAGATTGTGGTGGGTTGTGATGACTAGGCACCATCTCATCCGTTTTGCCTATGTGTCATGTCCATGTGTCAATTTTTGCCCTAGGTTGTGAAGCAACCTATATTTGTATTATTCCAAAAATTCCCAAAAAATTCTCATAAATTGTTTGGATCATATCTTCATCAAATATGACAAAAACCTTCCTTTCCTAGTTCAAAAATAACTCAACAATATACATTTTCCTATTCTATTCAGAGTAGCACTTTGTGAAGGAAGTGTTATTTATATATTCTTGATTTCCCTAAAAATTTGTGAAGACATTATTCTTAGTATATGATCATCCTCAGCCAAAACTCACGCCCATTGGCCATGTGCATTTCCCGTACCGCTAATCAAACACTTGGCTGCTAATTCATGTTTGAGCATAGTTGGGTATCCTGATGAGAATCTTATGTTATAATTTTCTTCCTAGCACCTACCTGGGGAGTTCCCAACCCACTAGACATGCCTAGGCCGCCCAGAACGCATGGCAACGCCATGGTCACGGGCTGACCACGCGGCGGCATGCGAGCGTATGCGCTCTAGAGTTGGGGCCCTCGGCCACCGTCCAAACCTCGATGTCTCACCATCAAACCATGTATTTCTGATTAAATAGATACTTATTTACCTAGAAATGATTTTTGGAAAAAATAAAGAGCAAACTATGAGGCACTTGCAGTTCAAATTTGACCCGCTTCCACCTGAATCGACGGGAATTTGTCTTTTTCACCGGAGGTGGATCAAAACTTTTGACACCCAACCATTTTGTCAATTGTGCATTATATATGGCCTAGTATTTTATAAAATTGATTAGGTCCAATTTTGCAACAAATATATGGTAGATCCTTCACAAAAAAACTCATTTTGGGCACTCAAAAAAATGGAAAATGAATTTTTCGTCCAAAGAAAATGAAAAGTTCCTTAGGCAACATTGTTTGTCATTCCAAGATGCACCCTTGTGCACAATATGATGACATTTGAACAAACTATGCCATGAATGTGGCCATAAGATTGATCATTTGGCTTGAAAGCCATGAATCTTCACACATGATAGCTCATTTCTGAGAACACTTTTTTAAAATAATTATCGTATTACAAGTTTATTATTTTTCCTGGAAACTTGGTCACATATAATGAAACAATGCGAAGGTCTTCCAATTTTTCTTATTTTTTTATGCCCGTTTCAAAATGCGGTCAAAACGGCGGGCTTGACCGTTCCTAACTAGTGGTTGAATCTTGGAAAACTTTTGGTGTTTCTATGATAAAATAGATACTTATGTACCTAGAAATGATTTTGGAAAAAATAAATAGCAAACTATGAGGCAGCTGCAGTTCAAATTTGACCCGTTTCCAACTGAATCGGTAGCAATTTGTCTTTTTCACCAGAGGTGGATCAAAAACTTTTTACACCCAACCATTTTGTCAATTGTGCATTAAACATGGCCTAGTATTTTATAAAATTGATTTGGTCCATTTTTGCAACAATTATTTGGTAGTTCCTTCACAAAAAACCTCCTTTTGGGCACTGAGAAAATGGAAAATGAATTTTCCATGCAAAGAAAATGAAAACTTCCTTAGGAAACATTGTTTGGAATTCCAAGATGCACCCTTGTGCACAATATGTGATCATTTGAAAAAACTATGCCATGAATGTGGCCATAAGATTGATCATTTGGCTTGAAGAAGCCATGAATCTTCGCGCATGATAACTCATTTCTGAGAACACTCTTTTAAAATAATTACCGTATTACAAGTTTATTATTTTTCCTAGAAACTTGGTCACATATAATGACACAATGCGAAGG
The DNA here is from genome assembly GCF_018294505.1 of Triticum aestivum. NCBI lineage: Eukaryota > Viridiplantae > Streptophyta > Magnoliopsida > Poales > Poaceae > Triticum > Triticum aestivum. The sequence continues at coordinate 599,367,773 of NC_057812.1, forward strand.
TTTTCCAATTTTTTTGATTTTTTTGAATTTTTTATGCCCGTTTCAAAATGCGGTCAAAACGGCGGGCTTGACCGTTCCTAGCTAGTGGTTGAATCTTGGAAATTTTTTGGTGTTTCTATGATAAAATAGATACTTATGTACCTATAAATGATTTTTGGAAAAAATAAATAGCAAACTATGAGGCAGCTGCAGTTCAAATTTGACCCGTTTCCAAATGAATCGGCAGCAATTTGTCTTTTTCACCAGAGGTGGATCAAAACTTTTTACACCCAACCCTTTGGTCAATTGTGCATTAAACATGGCCTAGTATTTTATAAAATTGATTTGTTCCATTTTTGCAACAATTATTTGGTAGTTCCTTCACAAAAAACCTCATTTCGGGCACTCGAAAATGGAAAATGAATTTTCCGTGCAAAGCAAATGAAAACTTCCTTAGGCAACATTGTTTGGAATTCCAAGATGCACCCTTGTGCACAATATGAGATCATTTAAAGAAACTATGCCATGAATGTGGCCATAAGATTGATAATTTGGCTTGAAAGCCATGAATCTTCACGCATGATAGCTCATTTCTGAGAACACTTTTTTAAAATAATTACCGTATTACAAGTTTATTATTTTTCCTGGAAACTTGGTCACATATAATGACACAATGCAAAGGTTTTCCAATTTTTTGATTTTTTTGAATTTTTTGTGCCCGTTTCAAAATGCGGTCAAAATGGCGGGCTTGACCGTTCCTAGCTAGTGGTTGAATCTTGGAATTATTTTGGTGTTTCTATGATTAAATAGATACTTATGTACCTAGAAATGATTTTTGGAAAAAATAAAGAGCAAACTAAGAGGTAGCTACAGTTCAAATTTGACCCGCTTCCAACTGAATCGGTGGAAATTGGTCTTTTTCACGAGAGGTGGATCAAAACTTTTTTCACCCAACCATTTGGTCAATTGTGCATTAAATATGACCTAGTATATTATAAAAATGATTTGGTCCAATTTTGCAACAATTATTTGGTAGGTCCTTCACAAAAAAACCTCATTTGGGGCACTCGAAAAATGGAAAATGATTTTTTGTGCAAAGAATATAAAAAATCCCTTTGTTGATACTGTTTACTATTCCAAGATGTAAACTTTTGCAGAGTATAAAGAAGTCATTTTGAACAAATATAAAGAATATCATTTGAACAAATATTTGGTAGGTCTTTTACAAAAAAGAACTCATTTTGAGCACTAAAAATGGAAAATGATTTTTTCGTGACCTATTTAAAAGGTCATAAAGTCTTCAAATTGTTTGTTGTGTTCTGATTGGTCTATAGGAAAATCACGCGGATCACGCATCAACCACCATCGGATGCTTCCGAATCCAACGGCCCAAACCCATCCGAGCCGAAACCCTAGGTCTGTGCTCATGGACATTTTCCACCCACCCCCCGCCTCCATTCTTTCTTACTTTCTCTCCCTCCCCCCTCAGATCCTCTCCCCTCTCCCTCGTGTAGCGAACCCTAGCCCCTCTCTCCCCCGCACACCACCTCCTCCCTTCCAGATCGCAGCCGCCACCTCCTCCTTTCTAGATCGCTACCTCCACCTCCCCGCCATCCATGGCCTCCCCCACGCCTTTCTCCCCC
>NC_057812.1:599369788-599378973 GCF_018294505.1 Triticum aestivum
AGCCATCTCTCTCTCCCTCCCGCGACTCCTCTGCTCCACTCGATTCTGGCGAGTTGAGGTGGCTCTCGCCGGCATGCAGCACACCCCGGGCTCCCCTCGTGCAGCTCTTCCCCCCTCCCGTCAGATCCGTCTCCTGCACCCTCTAGTGCAAGCCCGCAACCTCACCCGTGGCTAGGGTTTCGGCCGGCACTTTAATTTTGTCCGGATCTACTACATGCGACGACAGCGAGGCCAGAGGTGGCTGGACCTGGAGCTCATCTCCTCCATGGCGTCGGCTTCCAGATCCGCCTAGTGCTCCATCTTCCAAGGTCATGTGCTTCTTCTCTGGTTTTGGTTTCTAGTTCATGTTCCCCTCCTTGCGATCTGACTCTCGTTGTTGTTCATATTGTTGTTGCAGCCATCTGGGGGCTTCTTCCTGTTCCTGGGCCTCGCCATCGCCGTCCAGACGGAGTGGCGGCCGGCCGGAGCAGCCGCGGCGCCGGGTTCATGGCGGTGGTGATGATGTCCGCCAACGCATCGTCGCTGGCGACCAACAACAGTTCGGTAAGAAAACAAAAACTTCTTCCTCACTCGACGACTAATCCTCCCACATCTTCACTAGTTTTTCTTCTTCTCTGAGATCGCATCTTACTAGTTGGGTCGGTACAGACTACTAGCAATTCTAGTACCAATCGATCCGTATCTTTACTCGCTGGGTCGTCGCTGCATGATGGAGTAGTATATAGACTAAGGAGAATTCTTCAAGCTGACCTCCTTTTCTTCAAATTAAGTTTCAGCTTCACGACCAGCTCAACACTAGTCAGGGTTAATTTACTTCCATCCTTGGTTTTTAATTTTTGGTGTCCCTGAAGCCGCTATTATTGACAGTGAACTATGGCACTCTTAATTAGCAAAACAATGAGCATGCATTCTTGATGAACATTGAAGCTCTTAATTAGCGACAATATTGAGATGACATCCACCTATTTCTTTATTTTTGTGAATGGATAGAGTGGTCTATATGTTTGTACTAGTGTGTTTGTTAATTCAGTAAGCTAGGGGCTGTCAAGTTAAGTGCTTGCCGGTGTGTTTGTTAATTCAGTAAGCTAGGGGCTGTCATCCATTAAATTCAGAGAAACCCCTGTCAACCATGAGGTTCTCCTACATACCTACTACTATATGTTTGTACTGAATATATTGACATGTCATGATACTATGAAGTAACAGAATGGCTAGCAGAAGCTTTCACTTCTAAGAATGACAGCAGTAGGAAGAATCATTGTAGTCAAGTGACCATAATATCTATTTTATTATGCTGAACTTTGTTGTTACCTGGATGTTGCAGTCCTTGACTGTTCTCATGACGTTGTACAGGAGGCCCTTGTGGTCACCGCTGGAGGGGCTGCAGCTTGGCGGCAGCCTGGCGGATGATGGGGGCCTGGACGGTGGCTATTTCTGTAGCAGGATGATAGCTTAAATTTTGTGATAATTTTGGAATAGCTTCAGCACCTACAGTTAATTTTGCACATAAAGCTTGAGTAATTTTGCACATGAAGCTTTAGTATTTTAGCACATGAAGCTTCTTCTACTGTTATTCTTGTCATGAATCTTCCACCATTTTTCAGTAGCTTAAATTTGACTTGGTGTAGTAATCTTGGTGCTTAGTGCTGCTTGTATCTCATGCTAATTGTTGCATGAGTAGTTTCAATTGTTTTATAACAGCAGCACTAGCACAAATTTAATTGAATTCAATTAAAATTTCCAGAATCTCTTCTTGGTCTGTAATGAGTGTATAGTAAGTAATTAAAGATAGGCCTGCTGTTAGTAGTAGAGTAAGTACTTAAGTCCTATTGTTTATTGTAAGACTTGCTGTTTAGCAAGGCTTGAGTAATTTAGTGTACTGCATCTATAGTTTCAACTGAAATTTTTATCATGCTACTATGACATCTACTGAAAATTTCAAACAAATGAAAGGAGTTTTGTAGTTACAAATGGAGCCTACAAATTCTGTACATCTATTGTACTCATTTTTCAGTTATCTGTAGTTACAAAGCATTAATTGTAAGACTGTAACTAAACATATCTTCTTATCCTCTGTTATTTTACTCATACACATGCTTATGATCCTGTTAACACATGCTGATGCTCATTTTACTCATGCACATGCTCATGATCTTCTTAGTTAAGACAGTAACTACTCCATTTGATTGCATGATCTCTAGTTGAATGCATGCTCATAAGATTGTAACAGGAGTTCAATATCATAGTGAACATGCTCATGATCTCTATTTGAATGCATGTTCTTCGGTTGCTGCAAGTTCTATGATATGTGAGTTCCTTCTGTTGCTGCAAGTAGTGACACAATATGCCGTGTGCAGTGGGCTCCACATCCAAGTCTTGTCCGTCCTCCGCAGCAAGGAGCTGGGCCAAGGGAGCAAATAGCGCCACTGGTTCCTTCACGGATGCGTGTTGCTGGTCGAGTCTTGTGGAGAAGCAAGGTGAATTGGGCATTGTCTCAATTGTTACGCTGTGGTAAGAACAAAACACCACTCTCACTTGATGTTCATGTATTACTACAGCAAAACATTCTTACATTGTGATTGTTAGCGACACAACAATTATCTCGCATAATAGTGTCATTCTCTTCATAGTTAACAAATGCATCTTGTCCAACCGAGTAAATGGGACCCAACTTGTACAATAAAGTGAACTAAATGTTGTCACATTATGTACATGTTACTTTCTATTTGGTGTCTCGTAATGATATCTACGGAAATTCTACTTTGTAAAGAATAAATATTGTGTTATGGATCACAAGCTAATTTTTGTTGACATGAATTTGTTATGCTCTTATTTTGACTTGGTTTCATTCATGTTGCTTTTCAAAACATGAGATTGATGAGTGTTTCTTGTAGGCAACATTGATTTAGGATTGATTTAACATTTTGTGAGTATGCCAATGTTCTGCGAATATGCATTGGAAACATCTAGTGTTCTGCTATAATTGGTCTCTAAAACATCTAGTCATTAATTTGAAGTTGTTTGAATTTGTTGCTTTATCATACATTTGATCCATAAATCTACATTTCTATGAAATTTTGTTAAATATATATTTTCTAGATTGTCTATACACTAAACCTGGAGGTTTGAATATCTACTCCAGGAATGAAGATGGTACTTTAATGCCTTTGTGTTCATCCTTTTACAGTAGCTCCAGGCCTAGGAAATTTCAAGTTCGAAGCGGCGTGTAGCCCTAGCAGCAAAGATTTGTTCTGTTTGACTATAATAAATTGTAAATATTATAGTACTGTAATAGTAGGCATATCTGGGTTGTAATAGACTATGCACAGATTGTAATAGACAATGTACAGGAGCTCCAGGCCTAAAAAATTCTATAGTTTTTCTGTTCTATTTAAAATATTGATTATTTGTGTGATTTGAAGACGCGTGAAATGGAAACCTGATTAGTGGGCCCATTTGTGAAAATAATCTAAACAATGCTCACATTTTGGACATGTGGGACCAATATAGGAGATTATGACAAGTGGGATACATCTGACTTGTGGGACCAGATTAAAAAATATATACTGAAAAACTAAAAAGGCCATGGCCCAAAATATAAAAAAAGGCCAAATTGTTGGGCCAGGCCCATGTAGCTAGAGAAAATATACAGTAAAAAGGCCGAATTATTGGGCTAGGCCCATGTAGAAAATCGAATTGGACCGGGTTGAATCTTGTGCCACATCAGATTGCCACGCTGGATGACTACGTGGCCTAGGGAGGTTGCTAGTGACCAAAACGCCAGAGTAGACGTATTTTGGTCATAAACGTCTACGACCATTCCAGAAGAAAGGTCGTTATAGTCATTTTACGTCCGCCAGCTTTTGACCTTATGTTTTTGGTCACAAAAAGGTCACAAATTGAAAACAGTGACCATTCAGTGACCAATAGTGTTGGTCACAAGTTGACATATTCCTTGTAGTGAACCTGTGTATATAAAGGGACGACCTGGCGGCGGTTAAAGACGAGAAACTGTTGGGAAATGTAGTAATTTCAAAAAAAAATCCTACGCACACACAGGATCATGGTGATGCATAGCAATGAGAGGGGAGAGTGTCGTCCTCGTACCCTCGTAGACCGTTAAGCGGAAGTGTTATCACAACGCAGTTGATGTAGTCGTACGTCTTCACGATCGACCGATCCTCAGTATGGAACGTATGACACCTCCGCGTTCGGCACACATTCCGCTCAGTGATGTCCCGCGAACTCACCATCCAGTAGAGCTCGGGGAAGAGTTTCGTCAGCACGACGGCGTGGTAATGTTGTTGATGAAGCTACCGTGGCAAGGCTTCGCCTAAGCTCCGCTACAGTATGACTGAGGTGGATTATGGTGGAGTGGGGCACCAGACACGGCTGGTAGAGATCTTTGTGATCAACTTTTGTGTCTAGAGGTGCCCCCTACCCCTGTATATAAAGGAGCAAGGGGGAGGCCGGCCGGCCCTTGTTGCTGCGCCAGGAGGAGGAATCCTGCTAATCCTACTCCTACTAGGAGGGGGAAAGGAAGGGAGAGAAAGAGAAGGAAAGGGGGTGCCCCCCTGTCCTAGTCCAATTCGGACCAGAGGGGAGGGGGCGCGTTGCGTGCCCTAGGCTGGCCCCTCTCTCTTTCCCTTATGGCCCAACAAGGCCCATTAGCCTCCGGGGGATTCCGGTAACCCCTCCGGTACTCAAGTAAAATCCCAATTTTACCCGGAACTCTTCCGATGTCCAAATGTAGGTTTCCAATGTATCAATCTTCATGTCTCGGCCATTTCAAGACTCCTCGTCATGTCCGTGATCATATCCGGGACTCCGAACTACCTTCGGTACATCAAAACATATAAACTCATAAAACCGATCGTCACAGAACTTTAAGCGTGCGGACCCTACGGGTTCAAGAACTATGTAGACATGACCGAGACACGTCTCTGGTCAATAACCAATAGCAGAACTTGGATGCTCATATTTGTTCCTACATATTCTACGAAGATCTTTATCGGTCAAACCGCATAACACTATACGTTGTTCTCATTGTCATCGGTATGTTACTTGCTCGAGATTCGATCATCGGTATCCCAATACCTAGTTCAATATCTTTACCGACAAGTCTCTTTACTCGTTTGGTAATGCACTATCCTGCAACTAACTCATTAGTTGCATTCCTTGCAAGGCTTATAGTGATGTGCATTACCGAGAGGGCCCAGAGATACCTCTTCGACAATCGGAGTGACAAATTCTAATCTTGATCTATGCCAACTCAAAAAGTACCATCGGAGACACCTATAGAGCAGCTTTATAATCACCCAGTTACGTTGTGACGTTTGGTAGAACACAAAGTGTTCCTCCGTTATTCGGGAGTTGCATATTCTCATAGTCATAAGAACATGTATAAGTTATGAAGAAAGCAATAGCAGTAAACAAAAACGATTAAGTGCTAAGCAAACGGAATGGGTCAAGTCAATCACATCATTCTCCTAATGATGTTATCCCATTGATCAAATAACAACTCATGTCAATGGTTTGGAAACTTAACCATCTTTGATCAATGAGCTAGTCAAGTAGAGGCATACTAGTGACACTTTGTTTGTCTATGTATTCACACATGTATTATGTTTCTGGTTAATACAATTCTAGCATGAATAATAAACATTTATCATGAAATAAAGAAATAAATAATAACTTTATTATTGCCTCTAGGGCATATTTCCTTCAGTCTCCCACTTGCACTAGAGACAATAATCTAGAGTACACAGTGATGATTTTAACACCCATGGAGCCTTGGTGTTGATCATGTTTTGCTCATGGAAGAGGTTTAGTCAATGGGTCTGCAACATTCAGGTACGTATGTATCTTGCAAATCTCTATGTCTCCCACCTGGAATTGATCCCGGATCGAGTTGAAGCGTCTCTTGATGTGCTTGGTTATCTTGTGAAATCGGGATTCTTTTGCCAAGGCAATTGCACCAGTATTGTCAAAAAAGATTTTCATTGGACCCGATGCACAAGGTATGACACCTAGATCGGATATGAACTCCTTCATCTAGACTCCTTCATTCGCTGCTTCCGAAGCAGCAATGTACTCCGCTTCACATGTAGATCCCGCCATGAAGCTTTATTTAGAATTGCTCCAACAGAGAGCTCCACCGTTCAATATAAACACGTATCCGGTTCGCGATTCAGAATCGTCCAGATCAGTGTCAAAGCTTGCATCAACATAACCATTTACGATGAGCTCTTTGTCACCTCCATAAACGAGAAACATATCCTTGGTCCTTTTCAGGTACTTCAGGATGTTCTTGACCGCTGTCCAGTGATCCACTCCTGGATTACTTTATCAAGGTATGTGCTTTGTGAAAGTCCAATTAAGTGCTTTGATCTATCTCTATAGATCTTGTTGCCCAATATATAAGAAGCTTCACCGAGGTCTTTCATTGAAAAAACTCTTATTCAAGTATCCTTTTATGCGATCCAGAAATTCTATATCATTTCCAATCAATAATATGTCATCCAGATATAATATTAGAAATGCTACAGAGCTCCCACTCACTTTCTTGTAAATACGAGCTTCTCCAAAAGTTTGTATAAAACCATATGATTTGATCACACTATCAAAACCTTTATTCCAACTCCGAGAGGCTTGCACTAGTCCATAAATGGATCACTTGAGCTTGCACACTTTGCTAGTACCCTTTGGATCGATAAAACCTTCAGGTTGCATCATATACAACTCTTCTTCTAGAAATCCATTCAGGAATGCAGTCATTACATCCATTTGCCAAATTTCATAATCATAAAATGCAGCAATAGCTAACATGATTCGGACGGACCTAAGCATCGCTACTGGTGAGAAGGTCTCATCGTAGTCAACTCCTTGAACTTTTCGAAAACCTTTCGCAACAAGTCGAGCTTTGTAGACGGTAACATTACCATCAGCGTCTATCTTCTTCTTGAAGATCCATTTATTTTTGATGGCCTGCCGATCATCGGGAAAGTCAACCAAAGTCCACACTTTGTTCTCATACATGGATCACATCTCAGATTTCATGGCCTCAAGCCATTTACGGAATCTGGGCTCATCCTTGCTTCCTCATAGTTCATAGGTTCATCATGGTCAAGTAACATGACCTCCACAACAGGATTATCGTACCACTCTGGTGCGGATCTTGCTCTGGTTGACCTATGAGGTTCGGTAGTAACTTGTAGCAACCCGACCTCAAATGGTCAAGTCTCTCTGCTTCAGTGTCATCCCTGGATCGGTAATGCTGACACACACAGTACTCGAAGAATTTATAACAGAGTAGCAATCACACACTTATTACATCGAATGTCTCAAAAGAGAATTTATTACAATAAATATGCCTTAAGGCCATCTAATACGATGATAGCGGAAGGCTTGGAAGATAAAGTGAGTCCATCAACTCCAACGACATTGCTGAGTTGTACGGCAATGACCTAACAAACCTTACTCCTCGTCTGAAAAGTCTGTAACATAATACGTTGCAGCCCGAAAACGGGTTAGCACATGAAATATGCTGGCAATATAACACGGTAGAGCAAGAACAGAATAATGCTATCACTATATGCATATTTGGCTGGTGGAAAGCTCTATGGTTAAAGTTTTGCGAAAAGCCAATTTTTCCCTACAACAAAGGAATAGATTTTATTTAACTAACATGGTAGTTGAAACATGATTGAGAAGGTTCCTCCAACTCAATCCCAATTAAAAAGTAATTATCAACCCAACAATATTAATTTAGAGTGATGAGATACATATGATAATCCAAGTACTAGATACTCCAGATGTCCATAACCGGGGACATGGCTAACCATGATAAGTTTGTACACTCTGCAGAGGTTTGCGCACTTTTCCCTACAAGACTCGATCTCCTCCGTTGGATTTATCGCACTACAGGGTGTTTGAGAAATGGATGACCGAGACACAGTCTTTCAGAAACATTAACTCTCTACTCCGGATAGACTATACCACCTACAACCCACTACATCTGCTAGTCTACCTCTTCAAGAGCTTCACGCAACTTACTCAACTATGCTAGAGCCCATAATAGCTTGTGGCTGCACACGGAAGTTTCTATCATGAAATATCTCAATTCCCTTTGAGCTTGGGTGGAGGACCTTAGGATTATCACACGGGTACTCCGGGATATCCTAGGATAACACTAGATTCTCCAGGTGCCCGACAAGCAATCCACCCATATGTGTATTAAAGTTGCCACCTTAAGTTGATCCATTAATTAGCAGTCTCACATCTGTCATGGTTTCACTGACCCAAACCACGTCTACGAGCATAGCATAGCAATATAAGCAGCGTAGAAGTAACCCCCAAGGGTTTGATAATAAACAGGTGAATAGGTACTACCTCATCTACTTCCCAATCCCACATGTTATCAAGTCCTTACCATGCAGTGTTTGAGGGTTGAAACTAATGCATAAAAACTGGGTGATAAAGGGATATGATCAAAGTGTTACTTGCCTTGCTAATGATCCGCAAAACATAGAGACTCGATGTAGCACGCTTCGCACTCCGGGTACTATATCGCAATCAAGAAAGCATACAATAAGCAATCAAACAAGGGCACGGGTAAAACTCAAATAAGAGATCTAACCAGAAAGTTCAACTTAAGAACTCCGATTTGCAAAAATAATCAATCCACTCAAACCGCGAAAGAAACAAGATCCGATTACTAATCTGGACTAAAGTCAAATTTTACTGTATCAAAATCTTGTTCAAGTTGGTTAAACGGAAAGAGGGTTTCGATACGAAACACTAGGCGTGGATCTCCTGATTCCGATAAACGAGCGAAAAGTTATACTAAAACGAAAATCGGATTAGAAATCGCGATCGAAAATAATCGTGGGAAATCCGAGAAAAAGAAAAACTGACGAATAGGCTAACGAACGGACATCCGCTGTCTGCGGCTAATCTGTGAAAACCGTTCGTTAAAACGAACGTAAAAATGGACGTTCGCTAAACAACTAAACCGAAAATAAACCGAACCGGATCTAATAAAAAAATGGATCTAGGGTTTCGAAAAAAAAACCAAACGGTTTTCTCACGAAAACCAAGGTGGCTACCTTGGGTCCGGCGAGGTCCGGTGACCGCGGGCGGCTCCGGTGCGGCGGCGGCAGCGACACGGCACGGCGGCGGCATCA
>NC_057812.1:599379457-599387439 GCF_018294505.1 Triticum aestivum
GCAGAGGCAGCGTGCGACGGGCGGCACGGGGCCGCGACAGCGGCGGCGGCGGCGCGGTGGCTAGGGTTAGGGTTCGGGGCGAGGCGCGGCTAGGCTGGCTCGGGTGTGGCATATAAGAGGGCCGGCCCGAGGTCTCCTGGCCGGGTACGGCCCGAAGTCGGTTTGACTTTTTTTTAAATAATTTCGACGTGCAGAAAAAGAAAGAAAAGAAATACTAAACAGACTCCAAAAATCCAGAAATAAATTTTCCCCGTCCTCTAAAAATAAGCCGGACAAGGTGAACATTTATTTGGGCCTAAAATGTAATTTTGAAAAACGCAAATTTTTTTCCTAATTCAAATAAAATAGTGATAAAACTCCAAATAAAAATCTTTTTTGATTTTAATATTAAATCTTCAATATTTCTCTATTTTGAGGAAGTCATTTTATCCTCTCTCTTTTATTTTTATAAAAGAAATAATCAAAGAGGAAATAATTAAACTCAAACGATCCTCTTTCCAAAATTCGAGAAAACTCGAATATGAAAATAATGAAATCCCCAACTCTCTCCGTAGGTCCTTGAGTTGCGTAGAATTTCTAGGATCAAGCCAAATGCAATAAAATATGATATGCAAATGATGATCTAATGTGTAACATTCCAAATTGAAAATTTGGGATGTTACAAACCTACCCCCCCCTTAAGATGAATCTCGCCCTCGAGATTCGGGTTGGCTAGAAAATAGGTGTGGGTGGTCTTTGCGAAGATCATCCTCTCGTTCCCAGGTGGCTTCGTCCTCGGTATGGTGGCTCCGCTGAACTTTGCAAAACTTAATAACCTTGCTGCGGGTAACTCGGCTGGCAAACTCGAGGATCCTGACTGGCTTCTCCTCATAGGTCAAATCATTGTCCAACTGAATCGCTTCCAGCGGTACTGTATCTCTCAGAGGAATGTCGGCCATCTCTGCGTGGCACTTCTTCAACTGAGAAATGTGGAACACATCGTGAACTCCTGACAATCCTTCGGGTAATTCCAACTTATAAGCAACTTCTCCCATATGTTCCAAAACTCTGTATGGTCCCACAAAGCGTGGCGCTAACTTTCCCTTAACTCCAAAGCGCTTAACTCCTCGGAGTGGTGATATCCGAAGATACACTCTGTCTCCGATTTCATAGACTACCTCCTTGCGTTTTGAATCTGCATAACTCTTCTGTCGGGACTGAGCTACCTTCAGTCTATCTCTAATCAATTTAACCTTATCTTCTGATTCCTTAATCAAATCTGGTCCAAATAACTGACGGTCCCTAACTTCATCCCACAACAACGGTGTCCTGCACCTCCTTCCGTACAAAGCTTCGAAAGGTGCCATCTTCAAACTAGCCTGGTAACTGTTGTTGTATGAGAACTCTGCGTAGGGCAAGTTGTCATCCCAACTAGATCCATAATCTAGTGCACAAGCTCTCAGGATATCCTCCAGAATCTGGTTGACTCTCTCGGTCTGTCCATCTGTTTACGGGTGAAAAGTTGTACTGAACTCCAGTCTGGTTCCCAAAGTTCCATGCAACTGATTCCAAAACTTTGAGGTAAACTGGGTTGCTCTATCTGATACAATTGTTCTCGGAACTCCATGCAAACATACAATCATGGTCATGTATATCTTTGCCAACTTGGCACTTGTATAGGTGGTTTTCACTGGGATAAAGTGAGCTACTTTGGTCAAGCGATCAACTACTACCCACATAGAATCATATCCTGATTTGGTCCTGGGCAATCCGGTGATGAAATCCATGCCAAGCTTATCCCACTTCCATTCGGGTATCGGCATAGGTTGTAACAATCCGGCTGGCTTTTGATGTTCTGCCTTCACTCTCTGACATACATCACATACGGCTACATACTCGGCAATATCCTTCTTCATACCAGTCCACCAGAAATGCCCCTTTAAATCCACATACATCTTGGTGTTTCCGGGGTGAATCGATTATGGTGAGTCATGAGCCTCCTGAAGTTTTAACTTCCTGATCTCTGTATTATTGGGCACATAAACACGGTCCTCAAACCACAAGGTGTCGTGTTCATCCTCACGAAAACATTTGGCCTTTCCTTTGCTCATTCTCTCTTTTATCTCGGCGATCTCTTTGTCATCCTTCTAGGATTCTCGAATCTTTCCTAACAATGTAGACTGAATTTCCATTGTTGCAACAAAACCTCTAGGGACAATCTCCAATCGAAGTTCCATGAGATCCTCTGCCAACTCCTTTGGCAATCCTGTGCTTATGAGTGTGTTGGCATAACTCTTCCAGCTCAAAGGGTCTGCTACGATGTTGGCCTTGCCTGGATGATAGTGAAGCTTCATGTAATAATCCTTTATAAGCTCCAACCATCTCCTCTGCCTAAGGTTCAGCTCCTTCTGTGTGAAAATGTACTTAAAACTCTTATGGTCAGTGTATACATCGCAATGGTTTCCAATAAGATAATGTCTCCAAGTCTTCAACGCATGCACTACGGCAGACAACTCCAAGTCATGCATGGCATAATTTAACTCATGCGGTTTCAGTTGTCGCGAGGCATACGAAACAATTCTTCCGTCTTGCATCAGTACTCCTCCAAGTCCTAAGCGAGAGGCGTCGCAATACACTTGGAAATCCTTGCGTATATCCGGCAAAATCAGTACTGGAGCTGTAGTCAGACGTTTCTTTAACTCCTGAAAACTCGCTTCACATTCTTCCATCCATTTAAATTTGATATACTTCTTCAATAGCTTTGTCATTGGCTTCGCAATCTTGGAAAACTTCTTAATAAATATCCGATAGTATCCTGCGAGTCCAAGAAAACTGTGGATCTCGCTAACTGAAGTGGGTGCCAACCATTCAGTGACCGACTGAACCTTGGTCGGGTCTGCTGCTATACCTTCTCTTGATATAACATGTCCAAGGAATCCAACTTCTTTCAACCAAAATTCACATTTGCTGAACTTGGCATACAACTGATGTTCCCTGAGTTTCTTGAGAACTAAACGCAAATGCTCTTTGTGCTCCTCCTGATTCTTCGAGTATACCATTATATCGTCAATGAACACCACAACAAACTTATCCAAATATTCCATGAACACCTTGTTCATCATGCTCATGAAATAGGCAGGGGCGTTAGTCAATCCAAATGACATGACCATATACTCATATAACTCGTATCTTGTGGTAAAGGCGGTTTTAGGTATATCATTTTCCCGGATCTTCAGCTGGTGATATTCTGATCACAGATCGATCTTCGAAAACACCTTAGCTCCTTGCAACTAGTCAAACAAATCATTGATCATCGGCAGTGGGTATTTGTTCTTGATCATCACCTCATTCAATGCACCATAATCAACAACCATCCTTAGAGACTTATCCTTCTTCTCAACCAAAAGTACTGGGGCTCCCCATGGTGATGAACTCCGTTGGATGTAACCTTTCTCCAATAACTCCTTGATCTGCTTCTTAATCTCCTCCAGATCATTTGCGGGCATCTGGTAGGGTCTCTTTGATATTGGCCTGATACCTGGCAATAGTTCTATCAAAAACTCAATGTCTCGATCCGGTGGCATTCCTGGTAACTCCTCTGGAAAAACATCTGGGTAATCCTTCACTACAGGCACTTCCTCCTGAACAACTCCCGTGAGGGTATTTACTTGGCTCCTCCTAGGCGCATGTCTAGATACATACTTGAGCCTTTTTCCCTCCTAGGTGGTGAGACAAATTGATTTACTAGCACAGTCAATGCTTCCTCCATGCTTTGACATCCAGTCCATGCCTAATATCACCTCCAATCCTTGTTACTCCAAAATTATTACGTCTGACGGAAAAACATGGCTACCAATGGTTAGGGGTATCTCGTCGCACCATCGGCTGGCCATATACTCTGCTCCAAGTGAACTTACTAACAGAGGGGTCCTAAGGGTTTGGGTTGGTAGTTTAAAATTATCCATGAATCCCCTTGATATGTATGAATGCGATGCACCAGTATCAAAAAGAACAAGGGCAGTAAAAGACTTAACCAAAAACTTACTGATAACTGCGTCTGGCTGCCCTTCAACCTCCTCCACGTTAACGTGGTTCACTTGTCCTTTGTTGAATGGGTTAGGCTTCTTCCCGACGCTCCCATTACCGTTTCCATTCTTTGCTTCAGAGCACTCCGTGGCATAGTGTCCAGTCTTCCCTCACTTGAAGCAAGTAATGTGACTTAGGTCTCTTTTGGCGGGTGTGGCTGGATTGGAGCGGGTCTGATTGTTGCTTGTTCTGTTCCCAGTCCCATTCTTGGAACCATTGTCGTTATGCGAACTTCATCCATTATGGCTATGACCTCCATGGTTATGAACAAGTCCTCCCGAGTTCGGGGTTAGACGAGGCTTCTGCTGAGCTCTTGGGTTGTACCTTCCTTGTCCATACTTCCTTTTGCAGATCTCAATTTGCTGCTGCTTCCCTTCAATCATAAGAGCCTTGTCTACCAACTCCTGGTAGTTGTTAAATGTTGCCACCATCAACTGCATGCTCATCTCATGGTTCAGCCCTTCCATAAACTTCTCCTGCTTCGCAGCATCTGTGGCCACATCGTTAGGGGCATAACGAGACAGCTTATTAAATTCATCCACGTACTGCCCCATAGTACGGTTCCCTTGGTGCAAGATGCAAAACTCACGCTTCTTCATGCTCATAGCTCCTGCTGAGACATGGGCGGTGTGGAATGCTTGCTAAAACTGATCCCATGTAACAGTGGCTATAGGATAGGTGGCTATGTAATTCTCACACCATGAGGCTACTGGTCCATCCAACTGAAGTGCGGCAAAACGCACCTTCTCAGCATCTGTACATCCTACAGTGGTTAACTCCCTTCCAATCCTGTGGAGCCAATCATCTGCCACTATCGGCTCGGTGCTGCTGGAAAACACCAGCGACTGCAACCTCAGAAAGCGGGCTAAGTTTTCAACTGGTTGTGATGGTGGTGGGTTGTTGTTTTTGCCTTGATTCTGAACTAACAACTGCATCATGTATTCTATTGTTGGATCAACCGAGTGAGCTCCGGTGGGAAAGTAAATCCGGGGTCACGTCTCGGAGGCATCTGAGGGTTTAGAGGGAAGAGAATAGAATAGAATGAGGTCTAGTGAGAAAAACACTACCCATATGCACATGAGACAAACAAAATCATATCACTCAATCAGTCAAGCAAGGGCATACAATCGATCTAACTATCGTTACAAAAGTGCTCGGATTATACTATATATAGGGTGGAATACTGCTACTGATGTGGTGGTCTACTAGAAATATTGATCGGTCGAAGACTCCATGATGTCTGCTCCAGCTTCGTCTTCATAGTCATCATCGCTATCGTCGGGGTCCGAGTCGGTGTCGTCGATGATGATGTAGTCCTCAGAACGAATCTCCTTGGGTTCATCGTCTTCTCCTCCTGGCGCGGGGTCTCCCATGAATACTCCCAGCTTCCTTTCCAGATCATCATTCTTCTCCACTAGTACGACGATCTCCTCCTCATAATCTTCGTGAGTAGCTTTGAGTTCTTCCTCTAGTTCCGTGATCCTTGTCATCGCCTTCTTCGGATCTATCATGCCTGCGCACATCTGGTTCTCCTGGATGAAAGCTGCAATTGATCTATCCTTCCTGGTGCTGATCATCTCCCATTGCTCATCTCGGCGCCCACAAATATGATAGATAGTATCCTTAAGCTCCTTATTGTAAACTTCTCCAATGCGTCCCATGGTGATGTGAGCTGCCATACACTTTCCTAGACTCCAAGTTGGTGCATCAAAGGAAAACTCTATGGGTTTGGTGACTGGCGCAAATGTCCTTCCTGGAACTTGAACTTGAATCATCCATTGCTCCTCTTCTAGTAAAGTGGCGTTGTAAGTCCCGGCGAAGCTTGGTATTCCAATATTCAGGTACTTAGTGACTTCCTTCAAGTGTCGTCCAAAAGGTGCTTCTTCATCCGGTTGTGCAAACTTGTTCCTTGAGTCCGCCATCCTAAAGAGTAGAAAATGGAGAGGAGTCAGAAATGAGAAGAGAGTGGTGATCTAGGGCTTTAGCTTAGTGGTCGTCTCCTACACTCAGCGTGTGCTCTAATACCATCTTATAGCGACCTGACCTCAAACAGTCAAGTCTCTGTGCTTCAGTGTCATCCCTGGATCGGTAATGCTGACACACACAATACTCGAAGGATTTATAACAGAGTAGCAATAACACAATTATTACATCGAATGTCTCAAAAGAGAAATTATTACAATAAATATGGCTTAAGGCCATCTAATATGATAACAGCAGAAGGCTTGGAAGATGAAGTGAGTCCATCAACTCCAACGGCACAGCTGAGTTATACGGCAATGACCTAATGAACCTTACTGCTCGTTTGAAAAGTTTGCAACATAATACGTTGCAGCCCGATAACGGGTCAGCACATGGAATATGCTGGCAATATAACACGGTAGAGCAAGAACAGAATAATGCTATCACTATATGCATATTTGGCTGGTAGAAAGCTCTACGGTTAAAGTTTTGCGAAACATCATTGAGAAGGTTCCTCCAACTCAATCCCAATTAAAAAGTAATTATCAACACAATAATATTAATTTAGAGTGATGAGATACATATGATAATCCAAGTACTAGATACTCAAGATGTCCATAACCGGGGACACGGCTAACCATGATTAGGTTGTACACTCTGCAGAGGTTTGCGCACTTTTCCCCACAAGACTCGATCTCCTCCGTTGGATTTCTCGCACTACAGGGTGTTTGAGAAATGGATGACCGAGACACAGTCTTTCAGAAGCATTAACTCTCTACTCTGGATAGACTATACCACCTACAACCCACTACATCTGCTAGTCTACCTCTTCAAGAGCTTCATGCAACTTACTCAACTATGCAAGAGAACATAATAGCTTGTGGAAGCACACGGAAGTTTCTAGCATGAAATATCTCAGTTCCCTTTGAGCCTGGGTGGAGGACCTTAGGATTATCACACGGGTACTCCGGGATATCCTAGGACCACACTGGATTCTCCAGGTGCCCGACAAGCAATCCACCCAGATGTGTATTAAAGTTGCCACCTTAAGTTGATCCATTAATTAACAATCTCACATATGTCATGGTTTCAGTCACCCAAACCACGTCTACGAGCATAGCATATCAATATAAGCAGCGTAGAAGTAACCCCAAGGGCTTGATAATAAACAGGTGAATAGGTACTACCTCATCTACTTCCCAATCCCACATGTTATCAAGTCCTTACCATGCAGTGTTTGAGGGTTGAAAATAATGCATAAAAACTGGGTGATAAAGGGATATGATCAAAGTGTTACTTGCCTTGCTGATGATCCGCAAAACCTGGAGACTCGATGTAGCACGCTTCACACTCTGGGTACTCTATCACAATCAAGCAAGCATACAATAAGCAATAAAACAAGGGCATGGGCAAAACTCCAATAAGAGATCTAACCAGAAAGTTCAACTTAAGAACTCCGGTTTGCAAAAAGAATAAATCAAACGGAGCAACGAAACTCAAACTGCAAAATAAACAAGATCCGATTACTAATCTGGACTAAAGTCAAATTTTACTGTATCAAAATCGTGTTCAAGTTGGTGAAACGGAAAGAGGGTTTCGAGACGAAACTCTAGGCGCTTGAATCGCCAGATTCCGATAAACGAGCGAAAAGTTATACTAAAACGAAAATCGAATCAGAAATCACGATCGAAAATAATCGCGGGAAATCCGAGAAAAAGAAAAACTGACGAACAGGCTAACAAACGGACGTTCGCTGTCTACGGCTAAATGGTGAAAACCGTTCGTTAAACGAACGTAAAAATGGGTGTTCGCTAAACAACTAAACCAAAATAAACCGAACCGGATCAAATAAAAAATGGATCTAGGGTTTGAAAAAAACAAACAGTTTTCTCATGAAAACCGAGGCGGCTTCCTCGGGTCGGCGAGGTCCGGCGACGGCGGGCGGCTCCGGTGCG